>NC_048420.1:22028386-22030503 GCF_013103735.1 Etheostoma cragini | reverse complement strand
AAGAATTGAGGCAGTTCTGAAGGCAAAAGGGGGTCCAACCCATTACTAGCATGGGGTACCTAATAAAGTGGCCGGTGATTGTAAATATACACAGTGGGATTTGAAACTTTGGGCCCCCCAGGTAAAAAGTTGTATTAATGTGCATAAAGAAGCCAAGAAAAGATGGAAAATTTCCAAAAGGAATCAAATGACAGATTATACATTCATATTATATGTCACAAAAAGTTAGATTTTATTTCCATCATTTACACTTTCAAAATAACAGAAAAGAAAAAAATGGCATTTGCAAAAGTTTGGCCACCCTAAAGAGTTTATACCTTGTACCCCACCCCCCCCTTGGCAAGTATCACAGCTTGGAAACGCTTCTTGTAGCCAGCCAAGAGTCTTTAATTCTTGGTTGAGGTATCTCCGCCCATTCTTCCTTCCAAAAGTCTTCCAGTTCTTTGAGATTTCTGGGCTGCCTGTCAGTTACGGCTCTTTTAAGGTATATTCATAGATTTTCAATTATGTTGAGGTCAGGAGATTGTGAAGGCAATGGCAAAACCTTCAGTTTACGCCTCTTGATGTAATCCACCATCGATTTTGAGGTGTGTTTAAGATCATTATCCATTTTTAGAAGCCATCCTCTCTTTAACTTCAACTTTTTCACAGATGGCATCAAGTTAGCATCCAAAATTAGCTGAAATTCATTTCCTTCTACTCGTAAAATGTTCCCCGTGCCACTGGCTGCAATACAACCCCAAACCATGATTTTCTCACAATCCTGCGAGTGGTTCTGTCCGATATTTTTCGTGGTCTTCCAGATCTTACTTTAACTTCTACAGTTCCTGATGACCAACATTTCTTAATTACATTCCGAACAGAGGATATTGGCATCTGAAAACCCTTCGCTATCTTCGTTTAGCCTTCTCCTGCTTTGTGAGCGTCAACTATTTTCAGTTTCAGTTTTTTAGACAACTGCTTAGAAGAACCCATGGTGCTGATTGCTGGGGGGGGGGGTTCAGCTGAGTCTGGGCATTTAAAACCTTAAGATTGACATCACCTGGTCTTTCCTGACGATGATTGAGAACAATCCATAACACTGTCAGGTCTCAGCTTTCCAAAGGGGTCAGTGCATGCTACAAACAGGGTCCCCAAACTTTTGCAGACGCCATTTTTTATTTTGAAAATGTAAATGATGGAAACATGATCTAACTTTTTTTGACATTTCATACGAATGTCTAAACTGTCATTTGATGCCTTCTGGAAATTTTTCCATCTATTCTTGGCTTCTTTATGCACATTAATACACATTTTTACCTGGGATCCCCAAACCTTCAAACCCCACTGTATATGTATATGTATATATATATATACATATATACACTGTATATATGTATATACACACACACACACACACACACACACAGACAACTACCACTGAATCCACAATCCATGCATGCAACACACATACTGTATCTAATTATTTCTTAAATGTTTTCATGTATTTTTTCTGGTTTTGTATTCCTTTCAATTTATTTCCATTTCATTTATTAATTAAATATTATGTTATTTATTACTCCCATCTACAATAATTCCAGGTCATGTCAAACAGTCATTGTTTTTGGTCTCTCTGTTAGCGGAGAAATCTCTCGGAGTAAATAATCAACTAATTCATAAACAGTTAATTATGTCTTTACTAATTATGTAAATGTCTTTACTCAAGTCTGTTTAGCAGTAACACATCCTGGTAACAGCACATCAGACCAGAGACAATAGAATAAAAACAAGTTCTACTCACATTGTGGAGGGAGTTGGGCTGAAACAAGAAGAGACGACAAATCATTTCAGCTGTAACAGTTGGAAATGCCAGAACATCATTTGTCACCTTCTCCCCATCGAATCTGATCCTCTCCTACTCATGTTAAATAAATCTTATCCCCTTCACCTTTCATATTTATCATCATCATCATCATCATCCTGCTACAGTCTCTCTGTTGCTTGCTTGTTGAAAGTAAATGAGAAAATTATTTACTCCTTTGGTCTCTCACTTTTCTTCTTTTTTGTAAACTACAAATCCAAAAGTAGGCCTGATAACTTTCCCATTCTCCTCTCTCACCTTTCTTTCTTTTGTAAAA
>NC_048420.1:21973712-22028286 GCF_013103735.1 Etheostoma cragini | reverse complement strand
CTCTGTCAGGGTAGAAACCTGTAGCGTGGCAGCTGACTGGAGAGGACGGAGACTTCTGGAGGAGAGACACTGAGGGAAGCTCTGCAGAGAGAGAGAGAGAGGCAATACACAGACATCAACTTATAAAAAAGATTATATAGGACTAGCAGTGGTCGAAACCTATAAAGTGTACATTTAAGTGAAATCCAGACTCAACAGATGTAAGTTAGGCTTACACCATGTGAACAACTTTTCTTTTAGGTAAATGCACTACATGTACAGGCCCATACAATCTTATGAACAATAGACACATCTGATAGGGTTACATAACAACTCTTCATCTCCACGTCACAGACAGAGAAGGAAACTATAGTCAGAGAAGAAGAATCTGACATTTTTTTCTGTTTAAAGCCACAACTATGTTCATTTTCTGTAATTCAACAAACAAAAAATCAACATCAACATTTCTATTTTAAAACACTGACACTCACTGACTGAACAGTGCACAATGGCAGTTCAGTCTGAGCAGATGTCCCAAAGTGTTGCCTGGCACCTATGGGGTTCAGGATGACGCACAGTGAGATGTGCGATAGACACCAGCGTTGAACAGGTTCCCCGAAGAGCGGACTAGACAACACAGGTGACGGTAGCCCCTTCCCCGCCCCCCTCAAGGTAAAGACTATGGTCCATTTCTACAGACTGCTTTGAATAGGGTCTTCTATTTTTTTGTCCACCATAAGAATGCACAATTGCTGCTAGTAAAATCATATAGACCATTATAAAACCAGGGTGTCTGTTAAAGCCTGGGAATTTTAAGATCTGAACATGTCTACTTTTTGACACAGACTGTATGGACATTGTTGGGTTCATTAAACTTCATCAGGAAATTTGATTCTACCTTTTCTCAGCAGAGAGCTCTTCCCATAGTCCACATACATCTTCAGCCATTCAAGAAACATCTCAGTAAGGAGAATCTCAATGTATTTTATTCTAGATATGTCACCATCCCAACTCAGTTTGGTGATGACAGCCTGTGGTTTTGCAGCGATCCATGTTGATGTCTTCAGGTCATATGATATGAAGTCTTCTCCATCATAACCAAACTGATTAAAACCATTGACCTCTCCAGTCTCATCGTCCCACTCACAGCTAACCATCTGCTGAAGAATATGGACACCTGAGAGAGAGAGAGACTGTACCTTTTAACAATGCAGTATATAATAACAATATAACATGTATACTCATAAATACTGTACCTCCAGTTTGGTTGAAGCGTTGCTTAAAGTTATCCAACCAGATATTGAAGTTGTTAGGCAGATAATCAACACATTGTCTAGTGTACCTCTCCAATTGCTGAGGATTGTCTTTAAATACATTTTTCATCCAGTTCTGTTTCGGTTCTGGTATTTTTTTGTTGCTGTCGCAGTAAATACACTGAAGTTCCTCCACCAGTCCAGAAGCCACAAACTCTGGGAAGTCTGGGAGTCCAGAAGATGCCGTGAAGAAAAACTTTAGTGAGTATTTCACTGTAGGACAAACAAGTTTTATACATTCAGTATAAATATAAAAACATCATTATCACACTCATCGTGAATATGAGGAATCCAGTATGATTAAGTTAAAACAAATAGTCTCAACATGTTGAAGCTAAAGTGAAACTAAAACAACGTGCAGAGCTGAGTGGAAATGGAGATTTATATGTAGTATAACATTTATTTTAAAATCTCAGATATCATTGAGGTCTCCCTCATCTTCATTGATGTCTAAATACAAGAAACAAAAGAAAATAATTCAAATATGATCTTACCTGGAGATGAGACGTGACAGAAGAGAAGCAACAACAGAAACTTCTTCATCTTGTTCTGATAAAGATGGGTCCAAGGACAGAGCTTTTGTCTTTGTTTTGTCTTTTCTGCTTTTTGGAGAGAGGGGGGAGTGTCTCTGTTCTGATGAAAGTTGATACAGAAGTTGAGAAACTTGTTTTGTCCTGTGAGTTTATTTACACTGTGCTATATTCTGCTTCATGATTCGAATTTACCATCCTAATTATTTTCTCCCTTTCCCTTCCTAATCTGCATACAATGTTATTTTATTGATGTATTTTATCTGGTTTGTTTCTTGTGCTGCTGTAAAATCTTTCTTCCATTTATTTCTTCTTCTCTTACATTCAGAGTAATTAGTAGATCTGTAACCTGTGCTGACCTCTACTGGTGACCATTAGGAATTACAACAACATCATCAGAACATTTTCTATCTGTGGCCTGTATCAGAAAGATTAGAGCGGATATTATATCCCTAATGTCAGGGAGAAAGTGGATATATCATCTTGTAAATATGATGCTTAAAGAATGTGTTTTTAATATATCTGAATGTGAAAATCTTCTCTACTGCCTCTTCAGAATGATTTAGAAAAATAAGTTTTTTTGAGCACAGGATGATGAATGAACTCCACCTATACTCAAAATTGCCGCTACATCCACACAAATATAGAGACAGTCATCTGGCAGCAGATTGTCTTTCCACCAAGAAGGAAGTTCCCCTCATCACGACTCAGTTAATCGGATTCCCCTGAAGACAGCAGCCAAGTCCAGGGTTAATATGCCCGTTAATCCCCCAAACAGGTCATCTGAACTCTACAGGGTTTGTTAAACAACCTAAACAGAAAAACTGTTTCTCCGTAGTTGCACTAGTTTTTGAAAAGGGATGCCATAATTAGATTTTTAATAAATGAAAACATTGTCATTAGTTGTAGATGAAAAAAAAGACAAAAAAACACATTTACAACACCATAAACAAACTTAATATAAGGTTTAGTGGGAGTAGTCATGTGGAACAGAAAATGTTTTACAACTATTAGTTAGCAGATATGTTTAATTTATCATACATGAAAAGTAACCTTGAGAATCTAGAAAGACGAGCTATAAAAAAAACTTCCCATTTAGGAAGAAACCTGTCGTTGGCGTAGAATATTTGGTGTAATATGCAATACCTGCAATCACCAAAATAATACAGATCTTGTCCAGAATGGTGTCAGATTTGAAGTTTTGGGACTTTATAAAATCTAAACTATTTACAAAATGAATATGTGTACAACTATTTATGTGAGCTGTCAGTCAGAGGCCTTCTTTGAAGCCTGATACAGAAATGCAAACTGATATTACATTCCACGTTTGCACCAATTTGAGTGTGTTTCCTCTCAGTTGATCTTTTGTTAAACTCTAGCACCGTTTAGGTTCACTCACAGTCATCAAATCTAATCTCGAGATTCAGTTTGACTTCCTGGGTCTGCCAGTTCAACAGACTCTACCTGCGGAGTGGCCCTGCAAGGTTAAATCCATCACCATGTGTTGCATCAAGTGGATTAAATCCAAAATCCAACAACTTTTATTTGTCTTTACTTTTAATAAATCCAGGTTCGCTCTGAACTCAGATCTTTTTTTCAGGTTCTTTACAAGATCCTGATCATGAAGACTTTGGCATCGTTCCTCGACAGCATTGTGATGCGCTGTATGTAATACCCCCCCCCCCCCCCCCCCCCCCCCCCCCCCCCCCCCCCCCCCCCCCCCTCCCCCCCACACACACACACACACACAAACTGAACAACCTCAGATTAACTGAGTGTGAGCAGGGTATTTCTCTTTGTGCGACTAGTAATCCCATTACGAGGACAGTTAGCGTGCCTCGGAGATGCCGCGTCTCAAAGTCAATCATCACGTAGCCTGATGAGTGACCATAAGACAATTTTACACAGATAAACTGAAAACTGAGCTCACTAGGAGAACATCAATATTTAGTTTTAACACTTCAAATGCTCACGTTTTTGCTGCCAAGCAACCAGAGGTGAAAGAAGTACTAACATCTAAATTTAAACGAGCAATAACACAGTTTTAAAAAAGGGCCTGCATTCAAAATCTTGCTAATGTAAAAGTACACAAGTAATAGCATCAAAATATACTTAACATACCCTAAGTGAAAGTACTCACGAAGCACAAAGGCCTATTTCATAATTATTACGTGTTCATCACTTTAATTTGAGCTTATAAAGGTGGAGCTAATGTTAAATACTTTATCTTGGTTGCTTCAAACGCTAGGCTCCCAAAAACTGCAGCTTCCTTTATTGCAAGAAACAAGCATCTTTTTAAATGAGTAAATGACCAAAGATATTAACTTTGAAATGGACTTCGGGAATCCTGTATAGCTAGATGGAAGACTGAGGTGTCCCTTTGTCCACATTACATTTGCTTCATATATTACCAAATGATGAACACCCAGACCTTACATTTTTCTACATGAAGAAGACCAAAGTAAAGTTTTGTATTTGCTGGTATTGTGACTCCAAAGTCATGAAGATTTCTGTGATTGTCTTCATTTTTCTGGCTGTTGACCTGAACTCCCTCTGCTCCCTGGACTAAAACCCACGCTGGAAGCCAGGATTCATTAAGGTGTCTAGATTGAACAATCCTTTTCTGTTAATAGATGCCTCAGGTCTTGGCAGAAGCGCTTTGATAATACTTATCCACCTCGTTCTGGTCACCACTGGTTTTCCAGTCTGTTTTGCATCTCTGCCAAATCCCCCTTACAAGGCCTAACACCACCGCCTACACGCATCTCTCCCTCTCTAGCTCCTTATTTTCCTCTATTTTAATCCCTCTCTCCTCTCAATTAAAGGATTTCTTTCCTACTCTAAATCCAAATCAAAACAAGGTTGGGGGATAAAGGCGAGATTGCAACAGGTAAAGGTAAAAACAGTCTCAAGACGCCCACCATGTCATCACAATGTCCCAGGTTTGAGTCCGGCTGGTGAACTCTGTTGCCAGATTGGGTTTTGTTGTTTTTGTCAATTGGACCGGCTACTTTTAATTTGATTGTTTTGGTTCATTGTTGATTGGTTTGACTTGGGAATTAGAGCAACTTTTTGTAAGACTAAGCAAAAAAATATCAGAGAATGTGACCAGCAGATGAAAAAAAGTGTCTCCTGGTATTTATGAATTATTTATTTATAAAACCTAGTTATGATAAAACCAATGGAAAGTTCATTTGTGACATGAAGTCCACATCTAAATGCAGTCTGATTTCACACAGCAACAATATCTAAAGAGTGTAGTGAAATGAGCATTTGTGCCTTTTATTTTTATATTTGATATGAATTATAACCAACTTGTACAAGACAAATTGGTTTCTTCCTCATTTGGAAGCACTTTGTCTCACTTACAGGAGCTATTTAACTCCGAAGGTGACATTGGTTTTGCATGGCCTCTGGCAGAGCTTTCCAAAGCCCAGGCAAACAGATGGCAAAATCCAAATCACCTGTGGAGCCGTGGCCAACGGTGCTAAAAGAGAGAGGCAGGGTGCTGAGGTGCACGTCAGCAGAGGAATTAAGTTGTGTTATTTAATACAGAAGAGAGATCAGCAGTTTGCCAAAAGAGAGATTACAGCAGGGAGTAAGAGGGCTGAATTTCTTCATGCAGGGTTTGATCTGAACTGGTCTAACTAGTAACTGCATTAATACAAGTGTTTCTGTTTAATATGTGTAAGTAGTGTGCTGCTCTAAACTTGTCCTGATATAAAGAATCGATGAAGCATTGGGAGTGGAGGAAGTCTGCAGGCAGTTATGTCATCTTAATGAGTGATCCTGCTTTGTGATATTGTCTAATAGGAGTCAGTTACTGAGCTTACAACTCGATCCACAGCAGCCAACTGGAGTTCTGCAGTTACTTTGCTTCATGTTAGCTCATTGTAGGTAGCAATGCTGAAACTGTGATGAAACAGTCAAAATATGCAAGTATCTGAACCCTCCAGTTGTGGAAGAAGTGTTGAGATACTCAAGTAAAAGTTGTGGTACCAACGTGTTACAAATAAAGGTCCTGCAGTCAAAAGTGTGAATAAGGACCCCTGACCCCTTGGGCAACCTGGGCCTGTTCCCAATAGGCCCATTCAGTAATCCATCCCCAAATACATGTGAGTATTCACATGTCTGGGTAATCGATTACAACTAGGAGATACATTAAAGTAAGCTAGTAAAGAGGTGAGGGAGGGGAGAGGCTCAGAAGTTAAATACAACTCCAGTCATGACCCCGGAGTCCTGAAGAGCTCAGACATTTGAACCCTGGCGGTGCCTCATATCTATCGAGGGACCACCCTATAGATGGATAGATGTTGTTTGTGTTGATGATAGTTGTGGAAGTTGATGTGTTTTCTGTGTAGACTGGTTTACAGCGGAGCAGATGGTGGATTTAAATCGCGGACTCACTCGCCACTCGCCACCACTCGCTGGATTTAACCAATTAAGTTGTTGCCTGTGTGAAGGAGGGTTAAGGTAGTTCAGGGCTCACTTTTACTTTGTCACTTCCCTTGATCAGGTTTATTTTTTACAGCAGATAAAGCCTGTGGCATGCTTGGAATCCGGCAACATGTCAGTGCCAGGATCAGTCAGCTGACTTGTTTATACCTGCAGGGCAATCCTTGCAGTCTGGAGAGTTTAGTCCAACCTTTAACCTGTGTCACATCTAAAACCTCCGTCTTCCCTGTCACTCTCAGTCCCCTTTTTGTTGTTTGTTTGTCCAACCTTGATTACATTCCTCTCTTTCTTTACTTGCGCGTCCTAGTCCCCAAAAACATTGTCTCTTCCTGCACTGGTCACTTCTGACATTTTGCTATTTTGCTTCCCTACAGTAACATGTCTACTTACAGATTAACGCAAATAACTCCAAACCTCCAAAATACACATATATCTGTTTGATTTTACTACACTTTGTGTTTGAAAGAGATTTATTCCGTGAGAAACCTTTGACTCTATTGATAATGTAGTTATACATACTAAAATAGAATATTTTGATGCTAATGCTTTTGTACTTTTACTTAGATTGTTTGTGTAAATTAAAGTAGCAGTACCACCCTGCAGAAAAAGTCCTGCATTTAAAATTTTACTCAGCCTAAGTACTTTTTCCACCACTTGTAGTCTGTGAGGTTCCTCTTGCTGTGCCTGTGTCTTGTGTATTCTGCAATGAGTTTGTGAAAAGCACCTTCTAGATAAATCCGGCCGCTTGACTACATTAAAGATAAAAAAAGAAGCTCAATAATAGTAATCTCTCAATAATCTTAGGGGTTCAGTTGAGTGCTTCTGTGGCTCCGCCTCAGGGTGATCCAGTTTAATTGACTTATTCCAACAGGTTGAGGCTGATTTCCTCTACAGCTCACAGACAGATCATCACTGATTTCCCTGGACTGCTCAGCCACTCACACAGGTAGGAAACAAATAGAGCTACGCTACGCAAACAACATGAAATATCACAAATCTTAAACCTCAAGAAACTAATCACTATGAATGGCAATTTGACGTTTTGACTTTCTGTTTCAGTATTGGTAGTATTTATCACAAACAAGGTTTGACTGAAATTCTCATTAAAAACACAAAATGACACATGTGTGATGATATGAAGCATTCAAAGGCGTGCCAAAGGAAGACTAGACTTAATGAATGAAAAGTAACAATATTTACATTCGTACATTTACTGCAGAATTTTCTTGATCCACAGCAACATACCATATGGAAATTTTGATTACTTAGACAATGACATCATGCTAGAAATACTAGAATCCCATGATAATCACCTTCTGCTAACCACAACCTGATAAACATTATTTATTTTAAAGATGCAACCAAGCATCTACTAAGAACAACTCAAATTTGAAAGTGGCTGCAACGTGAGAGTAAGCTTCAAAGCCATGTCAAAGAATATGTTGATTCTGGGTAAGAGATCAGTAGTAAAAGTCTTAACCATGCTGGATTGGTGCATAATAACTAGGGTTGATTGTGGTTGAAAAAAGGTCTTGACTAGCATAAAAAAAAATGTGTCTTCCAGAAATCTCAGTTTCACTTTTTGATTGAATTTTACTCCACATTGATAACCAGGAAAAGTAAGGTTTGGGTTACCCTAGAGCGTTTCTAAAGTTAGGATGGTTAGGGTTGTGATTCCACTTGCAGGTATTACTGATGGTTGATTGGCTTAATGAGCTTACCAAGCGGCTTCTGCTTTTTCACAGCATTTGCTTCTTTGACAAGGATCAAGAAGGATACTACAGCCATACCTCAGACATAGTCGTCTGCTTACCACTTAGACAGAGTAAAGGAGGCAACTCCCTACTAGAAGCTGTGTGTTAATTGCCCTTTAAAAGCTCAAGTGCCAGAAATTCCTATTTTGATTTGGCTTTAAAACATCACCAACACCGTCAGCAATGGGTAACTCCAAAAGTGGCGCTGTGTCCAAGGAGATCCTGGAAGACCTGAAACTCCACACCAAGTTCACAGAGACTGAGATTGTTCAGTGGTACGAAAACTTCAAGAAGCAGTGTCCAGAAGGGCGCATCACAAAAGAGGAATTCCAATCCATCTACAGTCGGTTCTTCCCGGAAAGTGACGCCCAGACATATGCCCAGCATGTCTTCCGCTCCTTTGACACAAACGATGATGGAACACTGGACTTCAAGGAGTACATCATTGCTCTCCACATGACATCAACAGGAAAAACCACCAGCAAACTGGAGTGGGCCTTCTCGCTGTTTGACGTGGACAGGAACGGATATATCACAAAGTCAGAGGTCAAGGAAATCTGTACGGTGAGTTTTGGAGAAAGTGAAGTGATGCAGTGGCCAACCAGTTGTTTTGGTTTCCAACTGTCTAACTTCCAGTTGTTGAGCAAATTGTCTGAAGGAATAGTTGAGTACTGTGAGTAGAAATTAAGTTTAGGCAACAGTCTCATCCGTATAGAAGT
This sequence comes from Etheostoma cragini, assembly GCF_013103735.1. Taxonomy (NCBI): domain Eukaryota; kingdom Metazoa; phylum Chordata; class Actinopteri; order Perciformes; family Percidae; genus Etheostoma; species Etheostoma cragini. The sequence goes on along the minus strand of NC_048420.1, from coordinate 22,019,536 downwards.
TGATGTTAAACCATCCTGCACTGTATCTGTTTGCAGCTTCTAGACAAAGGTTAGACATTGGCAGGTTTTTCAGACCTGACGTCTGGTTCTTCTCTATACATTAGGTCACTTTCACACCTATAGTTTGTTGGACTTTGTACCACTCTGGGGTGAATTTGCAACAAGGTTTTATTTATTATTTGGTTTGGTTTCATACTGCACTTTGTCAGAAGCACCAAACACTTTAAAGAAATGTCACGTGATCCAAATGGTTGCTTGTTTATTGGACAGAATATCTAACATTTGTAGACACTTCTAGTTTCAGACATAATGGAGCAACAGCAAATTTATGATATCTTGGTTTTTCTGGTTTTGCTCTAGTGCTTATCGAAGAAGACAAACAATTTGAGAGGCTAACAGACGGCGAGTGAAAGAGAGAGACGATGATGTGTTATCACACAGAGGACCAGCAATGTATGGTCCGAACAGCTTATGACTCTGAAAGTTATCATCACTTAATTATATACAATAGAAGTCCATAAAGTGTTTGCAAGATTGAAATTGAAGGCTAGTAAATGCATTGTTTTTGGTCCACTACTTGTGTTTGGGTCGGATCGCATTCTCACTGAAGTCAACCAAACTTTAGTTCACTTGAAAGTAAACCGAGACCCCTGTTTTAAAGTGCACCAGAGTTCGTAGAAGCTTTCACCAAAGCCAGGCCAAGTCCAAACCCTCCAGGGGTTGTTTTAAACTGACCAAACCAGGTAGATATTAAAGCAACCATGGAAAGCAACATAATAAAATAAAATATACAAAATAAAATCTGGTAGAATCTGGTAGCATGGACAGTTGACAATTGAGTGGTAGACATAAAGGGAAGAAAGATCAGTTATTGACATTTGCACAGCAGGGAATTCTGAAGGAAGCTTCTTTGTATGTTTAACGTCTATAGACACATGGAGGTCACAGGAGCATGTTTTGATCAAACACATGATCGCATGAAAAGATATTGCTCTGTTTATTTGTGCAACTCTTTTTAGATGAAGACTCCCATTTTTATCCAGTCATTTGTGATTGCATTTCTAGTAGCGCCCACTCAATAATAGTACCAATGTTCACAAATATATCTGCAGCATTGAAAGCTACTCAGCGTCACATGGTGTTACTCATGTTACATAACATTTTTGTTAAATACAAGATTACACTTGATTGATCGATGCTGACAAACAGTTTAGAATGAATTAAGGGCTAAGCCTACAGAGAGCTTTAGAGTATATAGCATTAAGAGAATGAAGAGTGGCCGGGTAACATGTTCTCATCTCATTTCAACAATTTTGGATCAAGAGAAAATGATACCTGGTAATGTGATTATAAAAACTCAAATTAGAATTGAAACCAATGTAGACTCAGTATTCCATATAATATTGAGTAAACTATGACATGTATAAACAACAGTGTCATCTGCATACATGATGATTTGGGACTGTCATGTACTGCATATTTTAGTGGCCTCAGGACAAAGGTCGCCAATTTCACAGAATTCAACAATACTGTGAATTATATGAATTATAACCTAAAAAAACTATGTTTCAATCTTTAAACTTTGATTGTCACATACAAATGTAGAAAACACACATGTACATACACACATTTATATATATATATCTCTTTATATGTAATTCTTTATGTGTATTCTGCAACAATAGCCAGAAAAGCAAAAAGCCAAATCCTTCTTTAGTCTGACTTTATTATGTCTGAATAAAACAACTTGCTACTCTCTTTATGTTCTTCAGTAATCCTTTATTTTAAGACCTACAATTGCAGCAAAATGTGAGTTTTTACAATGCTGTCAATTTTCCATATGTAATGCGATCATTAAGTGTCTTTGTTGAAATGTAGAATACACTCTGGAAGTCAAACATAAGTCATTGTTTTAAAAGGTTTATAAGTAACAGGCACACGACAATGTCAAGATCATTACTATCAAAGTTTATTATTTCTGTGAAAGGTAAAAAGTGTCATAACAAAATGTAATGTTTATCTATCTTTGACCAGTCTGTGTCTTCTATTTTTGCTTCCAACAGGCAATTTTTAAGCTGATTCCTAAAGATGAGCAGGCTGATCTGGCTGAGGATGAAAACACAGCTGAGAAGAGGGCAAATAAACTCTGGAAGATCTTTGAAAAGGGCGAGAATGGTGAGATACAACAGTGTCAACGGAGAAATTAATTAATACACAAGAACTGCTTCAGGGCAGAAGATAGGCTTCTGGTCACATCACCCCAATCCTGGCCTCTCTCTTTGGCTCCCTGTTTAAATTTAGAGTTTTCAACAGTTGACTGATCACTTAAAAAGCACATCTGGGTCTGTCCCAAGCTATGTAGCAGAAGTATTGATCTCAAATGAGCCAGTTTGCAGCCTCAGATCTTCAAGTGGGGTATTTCTGATTGTTCCATTAAAGTCAAGCCTTAAATCTAAGAGTAACCGTGCATTTGCCATCAGGAACCCTCGACTTTGGGACAACCTCCTCACAAATCCGTGACTTTGTTTAAACAAAAGCGACTTCTATCATGAACTTATTTTATGTGAACCCATTTGTCTTTTTATTGCTCTTATTGTTTTTTTTGTGTGTTGCTTTTATTGTTTTACAATTATTACCTTCAACAAAGGAGAATATGTTGGGTTTGGTTTGTTTATCTCTTAGCAGGTTTACGGAAAAACTAACTAATTTCTCAAGCAGATTCGAATCACAGGACGGATACACACAATATTTATTTTTTGACTTTTGTGAACATTGTGAGATAGGGCATGGCCTTGGAGGTTATTATTGTAACAACCTTGGTGCTTTTGCTTCTGATTGTTTTTGTTCTGTCCACCATTTAGTCAAACAGAAATAATTTATTCCACCTAAACAGTTGTCTCTGCATCCAAAACGGGGAATGCAATCTACAGCTTGTCAGTTGCTAAGGCTTTTGAATCGATTAACCTGAACTTAACTTTTTTCTATTGCTTTTCTCCGTACAGACCGAGTTGCAGAAGGAGAGTTTATCCAGGGAGTGTTGGACAATGACGACGCCCTTCGTTTGATTCAGTACACGCCTGCAAAGTAACTCTTCTACAGATTCACTGTATCTCTCTCCAGTCGTGTCGTTTCCAATTCACCCTTTACTCTGCTTATACATTGACACCTGACAGCACTTTCACAACACACAGCCGGTGTGACGTCAGATTTTAGTTTACATTTCTTGAGAAAATGTAATTATGGAGGTGTGTTTTAGCAACTCAAGCACACGTTTTAATATGATAACATGTCACATGCTTTAGTTTAAGTATTATTATCATAAAATATTTTGTTTGTTTCTCTTCTGGGCAGCCATTGCTGGTGTTTGTAGTCTCTCGTTCTACCCTGCGTGTTATTTAAAACCCAGAACAAGATGTAATCGCAGCAAGGTCTACCCATTCTCACTCCCAGTGCGTCAAAAAGCTACTCTTTGTCAGTTGCCATTGGATTTATTACAGACACAAAAAGTCTCATTTGGCAACTCAATCAGATGCGGTGGTGGTTTCCTTTTGGTGTTTTTTTACGACGCACTTGGTCGGGTTTCTTGGCGCCACATTTTGAAGCTCTGGGTCGGGACTGAATTGGCATGATTTAAAAAATGTACGTTCCTCTAACATGCGGTAGTAAGGTTTAGGAAAAGCTGTTTGGTGGGGTTACAAAATGAACGTTTTAGTGACATGCAACATGCACAAAAAGAGAGCTCACACTCGGGTCTGTTGGGGGAAAGTCTTGTGTTGTTCCAGCACCCAAACTTATCTCTGTCTTTAATACCACTTGCTACCGTTGTCGCTCTTAATGTTACGTCATCTCAGAGCGCCACAGTCAAGCCGCTGCTCTGCCCGGAGCGTTCCATACAGACGCTAAAGGGTGCTTTTTGCGTATTGCTATCTGACAGTGAGAGCCACTGACCAGGCATCAGTGTTTTACGAGTTGGGAATGAGAACGGGTTGGCAAGGTGTAACTGTACCTGGACCCTTGTTATTGTCTAATGTTATGTCTTTCATAGTGGTCAATTCATCCAACAACAAAATTTAAACTGTGAAGTTGTATCTGTATTCAAAGTAGGTTAAATTCAAGCGCAATTGGACTTGGCTTCTTGAAGACAATTTGTTTCTCATCCAAGAGACTTCTTTAGTTTTGAAATTGTATGAATTGCATACAATTTAAATAAAACATATGATGTCAGAAGTCTTTTCATTCTTCTCTGTTGTCTATACTGTTAATGGTAATAAAAACTTGGATTGTGGGACTGTGTGTCAGTATTGTGTTTAGAAGTGTTGGGTTGAGGTAACGATTCAGCAGAACTCTTAAAGAAGAAGGGAGAGTTTAAAGCCTTGTTAGTGTCTTTGTGCAGCTGAACTGGAGTTTGGGCTACATGCTAACATCAGCATGATAACATCCTCATAATGACAATGCTAATATTGCTTAAAAAAGAATTTCCCATACAAGAAACTGCATGGTGGAGGATGCGATCAGTTTAAAATGATAAACTGGGCACAGAAAACAAACGGTAAATAAAACAATTTTACTGTGCCTGCCCAACACAAGGCAACTTAAAACAATCTTCAAAAGTAGGACAAAAATAGGCACAGATATCACAAGCTTGATTCAGAGGTCACACAGCCGCTCCCAGCACCTCTCTGCCCAGTCTACGCTGGCTTCCACAGAAGCCTCTTCTGCACACAGCCTTGCTGCCCTCTCTTCAGCTGTCAAGCACTGATCAGCTGATCAGCCTCAGCTGCTGGTAGTACAGGAGTACACACAAATGTTCTGGTAACATTGAAAACATACACTGGGATAAACATTTAAAAGTGAGACACACCAGGAGCTACCACAATATGGCAGGGAACAAGTGAAACAAGGGGGGTGTTGGGTATTCATACACCGGGCATGAGGAGACAACTACACACAGATGAATCACATTAGGGCGGGGACAGGTAATCATAAAAGGTGGGAAACAAAGACCTGAAGACAAGTGACCAGGAATGTAGAGAAACTGTGAATTTCACTGAAAACAGGAAACAGAAAACAAAATAAGAGTGGGAGCTGGATGTGACAGTTTTTGGTGAAACGTGCACATTCAAAGGTTGTTTTAGTCGTGCAACAGAAAACTCAGATTGGGCAGATAGTCTGGACACTGTCTGGATTTACCCTGCAGAGATCTGAGGAGCAGTTAACCATAGTCCGCATGAAATGACCAGAGTTTAAAATGCCAACACAAAGAAAGTGGAAGGTAATGGACATCAAGCAGAATTTCCGGAGGCAACTGAACAATCCCAGAAATGAAACATCGATAAAGACCAGCTTTGTATCAACTCATCTGGCAACGGTTAGAATGTAGCTGAAGTCCTTTAATAATGTATAGTTGTGCGCACTAAAGCATTAAGATACCGCCCAATGGTCAAGAAATGTGACTCAAATCAAATGTAAAGCTCATGGTGGCACTGCATCAGATTAGCACCAAAGTTGTTGAGACTATTCTGGTGACCTAAAATGCCTGTACAAAATGTTATGGCAATCCATCCAACAGTTAAATATATTTCAGTCTGGACCAAAGTGGTGACCCAACATCGAGTTTCCTACTGCAAGCTTGTCCACGAACAGCACAAAAGAACTGTGCTTGGGTTCATGACTACAGTGCATCAACTCTTCCCTCCATACATAACCAATCTCTCTTTCCACAGTTGCGAATGCCCTTGGTCTATATGTGCTTCAGACATCCCACTTCTTACTAATACTGATGTCACAGGTTAATCTCCAACTTGTGATTACATTAAAAAATCTGTTGTCCAAAGGATAATCCTCATACCCCACAGCTCTGATTGTGAGTAATTGTCCCCGTGGGGTCTGTAGATTAATAAAGAAGAGATGGACTGACAATCTGTGCGTTCTGTAAAAGCCAACAACAGACGGCCTTCGCCACAAAATAAAGTCCAACAAAGCAACATGAACAGCCAACAGCAGGGGCGCCAGTACGATCACGAATATGCTATGGAAGAAGAGTCGGCCTACTAGACACTTTGTGATTGGTCCACGGTCGCGGGTGCAGATTAGTAACGAGAGCAGGTCAGGAAAGAAAAACGTACAGTTTCCAGCCTGAGCTGCAGGGTGAAATCAAATCGCCGGCAGAACGTAGAAAACTTAAGGAAAAAGGTGGATGGGAAAAAGTAAAAGAAAAGAGGGCTAAGTCTCTCGAGAAATGCATAAAGCTCACAGAGTCTTCATGATGAGCGACAGACAGCAGAGTTAACTTCACATCAGCAAGAGGCACTGGTGCAGACACTTTATGATAGGCTAACTTTATCCCTATCTTAACGAATTGCATTGTCAGCTATCAACATGGGTACGTGCATCATGATTATGAAAATGATTGCACAATATAGTGCTGCCACACGTAATGTGTTTAATAATTTCTGTTTGGTTAATTCGAAAAATCAAACACGCTAGAAATGAATCGAGGGTTTAAAACAAATTTGAGCTATGTATAACCAATACATATATATATATATATATATATATATATATATATATATATATATATATATATATATATATATATATATATATATATATATATATATAGATAGATAGATAGATAGATATACAAATTAAACTTACAATTGAGAATCACAAACATTTTATGTCAAATGGAAGCTGCAACAGCCTTAGAATTTTCAAAATAAAATATAAAACAGCCGAATGCATGCTGTTTAACTAACAAACAGATAGTGAATGGATGAAGGAACTAACCGCCGCATGTTCATGGGGTTGTTTTGAATCTTACATAAACTGTTGTATAATTCAACTTACTTTACATTTTTAATTACTTTCAGCATACTCCTCGTTGACCTGACATCCCCGTTTATCTCTGCCTCGCTGCCTGTATAATGTCAATCTCTCGCTCTCTATCTCAGTCTTTATCTAAGATGTCCCTGACCGGGGAGATTATTAACATAATCTTCTCTCCAGTATTTGAAAGCATCTGTCTTAATGTCCAAATCTCTCTGTTGCTGTAATCTTTCATTCTTACTTTTCCTTTGTAGATAAACACAGAATTACTGGATGTACAAATTTAGGTCACATGCACACAAGGATCCAGGTAAAACAAATCCGGATAATGTTTTGTTCTTCGTATTTGTCTGGGTTGTTAAGAGTCTTAAGTCTAAGTAATAATATTTTCGGGTTTGGTTGGGTCTTGATTTGATACTATAAATAAAATTGAATTAAATAGATGCTGCTACAGACCATCTTGCGATGGGATCACACTAGTCACAACGCCAAATCGGGCCAGGGGTCTGAAGTGAAGGGGCCCTTAATTCTTACCCCCCTACTTGCGGCACCTTTGCTAGGATCACACCCATCATTGAACTCTTCCTTCATTTTGATCTCAACTACACACATCTTGCTGCAGATTGACATACCTGACAAAGTACCAGACGTGTAATAACACATCAATTGTTCCCACATTGCTCCTTCAGCGTATTCCCCAAAATCTTGTGCACAATGTTTTTTACTTCTTCTATTTTGAACTAATCAAAGCAGTTTATTGTTCAAACTGATGATTTAACTGTGAGAGTTTCATGGGCATCTGAGTCTACATATTTTCTATGAGAAAAATTAACAGTTTTACTTGTAAAACCTTGCATTCCCAGAATAAGCTAACCCCATTGTAACAGTTTAAAAAAGCTAAAACTGTTTCACATGATTATGCTTTTCAGACCACCTGAATATCATGTTCTATTACAATTTTTTTTGACACATTTTGATGTGATTCATCATTATTGTCTCAACATAAAGGTGATGATTACATGATTTTGGAATCTGTGTACTGATTAGACATCATTAGACAACATGGTTTGTTTTTATTACATCACCTTATACTGGGGGGAGGGGCTTTTCATCCATTCCAGCAAACAGATAAAAAACTAAAAATAACACCATATACTTGTCAAACCTTTTGAGTTGACACTTAAACAATCTCACATCCTCTTACACATCTTGTAAGTCATAAACCGACATGCAATCCCTGAAGAAGTCCCTAGAAGGCTGTATTTACACAAGCAGAGAAAACACAAGTTTTACTGATCTGATTGTAGCAACATTTTCCTGGAAGATAATCGTCATTGAATCGCATCACAAGACAAATTTCTGTTGTTTTATTCTCTGTGTTCTGTGTACATCCAGCCTGAAAAAGCTGACTTTTAGATTTATTTTTAAGACATAGAACAACCACTCCTAGACATTATTAAAAATGATGAGTCTAATCAAGTATTAACATTTTTAAATTGTTTTTAATCATGGCAGACCCAGCTTTCTATTGACATGACAACACATTATTGACTTTTGGTCGTTTTAACATGTTTGAAATATTTACATAAAACTATTAAAAAAAATAATGCAACAATTAAAAAATATCGTATACTTTTTGTCTTCTGGTCTAATTGTCATTCCACCTGCAAAATTCAATAATAAATACAAAATAAAATTATGGGAAAGGAGTTTCAGAACAGTAACAGGGGTCCACGGGTGCTACTGCCTGTTGAACAGAAGTCCACATCAGCAGCAAAGTCATTGTCCAGAACAAATGAAATACTTGTTGAAATGAATTAGAATCAAGACTCAAGACTCAATGCAGCTTTTGGCCTCTTTTAGACAATTGTTTTGGTTCTTCTGCTGCACTCAGATGTCCGAGTCTCGCTGCTCCAACCTTCCTCAAAAAAGCAGAGGTTTGCAATCGGACAATAATGTTGCTCAATGTGATGAACCAACAGTCCATTGGAGCTGTGAGTCTGTGCGCATGTCTTTTTTGTCCCAAAATCGAATTCCAGATTGAAATGACCAATGTGTGTCTAAAAATGCTGTTATTATCATTTAAAACTGCACATATATAAAAAAAAGACTATTTCTGGAGGTATTTGTTCAAATCTTGTAATCTCGGAATGCAGTTTCCTTCACAATGTGCGGAGCCAATCCCGATCAGATATTGTCACAGTCCTTGTCCCCCTAAAGTCTTAGCAGAGTGAGTCCTCTCTCTCCTCCTGCAGAGCGTAATCTATCTCGTCCATCTCCCGTTCACAGTCTTCGCATCCTTCAGCGCCACATCCCTCCACCACCACCATACCATGAGGGTCCACCAGCCGCCCACCTCCCATTCCACATCCTCCCGCTCCCCCCATCGTTTCCAAACCCTTCCCCCTAACTCCTCCTACCGCTCCCATTCCAACTCCATTTCCCCCCAAACCAACTACTCCAACCCCCATTCCCCCAACTCCTCCTACTGCTCCCATTCCTACCCCCATTCCCCCAACTCCTCCTACTGCTCCCAGTCCTACCCCCATTCCCCCAACTCCTCCTACTGCTCCCATTCCCAGTCCTCCCATTCCATCAACATTCCCTCCCACTCCAACTCCTCCCATTCCCATCCCAACAGCTCCCATTCCTCCAACTCCGATTCCCCCTCCACCAATAAGTAGCGATCCCCCAGTACCGCACGCCAGAGGGCCGACCGCTTGTCCCATTCCTCGGTGCCACAGAGGGTCCATGAGCGCCCCCTGCTGGCCGAGCTGAATCAGCTGACTGACTGAGTAAACGCCTCCACTGCCGGCCCGAACGACCTCCTCGTAGGAGGGGGCGCAGGAAGCGGCGCGCAACTCCTCCAGCCTCAGCCGGGCGCGGTGCTTCATCTCAATGAGGGTCTTGGTGTAGGAGTTGAGCGTGGCCACGGCGGCCGCCATGCAGCAGCTGAAGGACAGCCACGCCATGCTGGGGAGGGAGGAAAGAGTTAGGTGAACAGGTCAGGCCGGTCTCACCACGAGTGGCACAGCAAAGTGCATCCACGAGTCGTTGTGAAATATTTGGTGCCAGAAGTTTGGTGACGTAGTGAAATCCTGTCTTGTTATTGTCTCGAAACTGTGCTTGAAGTAGGGATGCAGTTGATTTCCAGGCAACTTAATTAAAATGATGGTGCAACACAGATAACGATGACGCGATAGCTTCAAGTTTGGATTTTACGGCTCTCAAAACCTCTCAAATTAACGTGAACAATTTCACCCTGAGAGCAAACCCTTTTGAATGAGTGAATTGCTTTTGCAGCTAAATTTCACAGCTCTTAATGCGGTTTGTGACCGAGCTGTAAATCAGATTAGCGGAGAAAGGGTTATCTTGAAACAAACTCACGCAAAAGACCATCCGTAGTCCCAGGTCTGTGGCCTCCAGTCTTTGGGCCCAATGCTCACGGTCATCTGAAACACTGTGGTGTACATCATGTGTGCTACCATCCCCATCAAACCTGGTAGATGACAAAAAGACAGGGAGAAATTTAAAAAGAGAAAAAGAAATGAGGATGAATCTGATCATTTTGGAGAAAACAATAAGAGATGAAAGATAGGGGCAGGAATAAAAAACATTTGAAAGTATTTACATGAGAGGAAATTTCGCAGTTTAGTGATTACTTTAGCACTCATAATATAATCAACTACAATGGTTTTTGGGTCTGTGTGCGATCACAAGTTAAAGAGTGACGTTTTATAGAGAGAGGAAGTCCCTTCCCCTTTCGATGGACCTCATGAGACGTTCATTCGGAAAATATACGTACAGTAGTGAATGTTGAGAGACACATTGTTTTTGGATCCCGTTTGAATTGAGCGATCAATCCCACATATGATGTTTGTCCAATTTAAAAGATACTTTTGCAACAGAAGGAGGAAGATCTGTGGCTCATGTGAGTAACTCTAAATCCTGGTACAAAACACACAAACACCGTAGCTTCAGCGAGACATCACTGATGCAACATTGAAGTGGCTAGTCTTTCTAATTACGTACTGTACTTTCAAAGTCTTAAACTGTGCAGTTTTACGACAACTTTTCTTGACTTGGAAAATTGACTAACATCCAATCATGGCTCAAAAACGGGATCAAAAATACTTAAACTCCTCGTTCTCTACAGTACATACTTTACGAATTACACCCTAAGGGGAGGGACTTCTCTCCTCCTCTTTATAACAACTCAGCACAGTGTAGTCCCCCCCCCCCTCACCTGAGAGGACGGTGCACATGGCGGCGTAGGCGTTGATCTTGAGTGCGTTCATCTCCCTCTTGGCACAGAGGCAAATCACTTCAACACACATGAGCAGGAAGCCTAAAGCCAGAAGACTGATGTACATAAACTCACTGATGACTGAAAGCCAGAGGACACCTGCGGGAAAAGAAAACCTTTTATGAATTCTCAAAAACTTCATTTAGTCCAGCAAAAGCAAGGACTTGACCCTGAGTAGTAAAAAAAAAAAAAAAAGATATTGATGAGATGAGATGTTTAGCTGTGGGGATGGACGCTGATTAAAGGGACACCTATGGGAAAAGAAAACATTAAATGAACCTACTTAGAAACTTAATTCAAGCCAAAAAAATGAGGATTTGACACTGAGTTATTTAATATTTGCTGTTGATTAGATGTTTGGCTGTCGGGATGGAAATGTTAAACAAGTTATACTTTTTTATGATTTCTATCACCAACCTTGTGTTTCTCCTGGCGTCAGCTCAATGAAGCTGCGACACTTTTCTTCCTGATCCTTACCTGGAAGAACAATCACAACAGAGTTCATGTGTCAGCATCCCGTAGTTATTGTAGTAAAATGCTAGATTTCTGTCTTTAAAGTACTCATATTATGCTAATTTTCAGGTTCATAAATGTATTTAGAGGTTATATCGTAATGGGTTTACATGATTTCATTTTCAAAAAACACTATATTTTTGTTGTTTTTCTGCAGCTCCTCTTTTCACCCTATGTGTTGAGCGCTACAGAGTGCATCTCACTTCTCTTCCATCTTATTTGGAAGTCTCACATTTAGCTAGGTTAGGACTACTAACCAGTCAGAAGCAGAGTATGAGCACCTAGTTGAGCATTTTAACGTGTTAAAAAGTGCAATTGTCACGGAAGTAAAGGCTGGACTACAATGGAGCTGTTTGGAGCAGGTTGTGAAAAGTGTCTTCTGTGGGAGACAAGTCCCTTTCGGGAGGGACTTGGGGCTTTTTCACTTTGTAACCCTAAAATATGCACAAAAAAGATATATAACACAGTAAAAGTAACGGAAACAGCCAAAAAGCCAACAGTAATACAAGCACCTTGAAGCTGTAGTGCGTAGTTTCTGTCGCCCCCATGAGGAATTCTAAGTAATGACAACAAAACTGTTGTTGCGTCCACATGATACAAGCCTTCCGGGCGCACCACCCCCACTCCTCCTTCACACAGTCGCTAGTAGCCAAGGAGGACACGGGGGATTACAAAAACATGGACTCTTTAGAAGAGTCAGTATCTTCACTTGAGTTTCTGCACAGGAAAGTCACCGGACGCCACAATCTTCTGAACATAGTTAAACTGAGAAATCCAGAGAGCGTTGTGTGGAGCTGAGTCTTAATTAGCTTTGTAGCAACTCATTTGGCAACGGCTTGAATGTAACGGATGTTAATTAATATCAAAATGTTTTGTTGAATCTTATCCATCATCAAGGCAAAGCATATGTCTGTCTTTAAAGCCTTGTAATAAAAGCACGAGGATTAGAGTTTTACAACGGCAGCTTGATGGGGGCAGGGCGATATATCAATAATCTCTTGCAAATGCTGAAACTGTACTTCTATTGTATGCTCATTATAAATCCTTAAAATCTAGTAAATATAGTTGATTTAAGCCCAGTAGTTCACATTCCCAAAGGAGGAAGAATAAAAAGGTCAAACTGCTGAAATATCTAGCAATCACAGAGTCCTCTGGTGGAACAACACAGGCCAGTGATTACTTTTATTTTCAGGGTACCTAAGCTTGCTCTGTGCTTGCTTTCTCACATACTGTGTGCTAGTTTGGAGGAGGGTCTGAATTATGGATCACGTGCCCTTTAACACATACGGTTATAATACATCGTGGTCAGAATCAAAGAACGGCCGTAAACCAACGAGTAGCATTGGCTGAAGAAGGTTTGATGAGGTTTGATTCTTGGAGTTCTCTGTGTAGGAGATGATGTAATGGCATCCAATAGTAAAAACATGATATTTGGAATAGCAGAAAGAGCATTTAAAATAAAGAAGGGAATGACAAAAAGCCTGTTTTCCTATAAAGAGACATCCCTGCAGTGCAAACCTGCAGTCAAGACCAGTACCACACAGTTACTACATTTACTGTATTTCTGTGGATGCAATAACCCAGGCTTGTACAAATTATCCTCCTTAGTGATTACTGAATAGAGGCTTAACTGTAAATAATCTATTTTGACTAAAACATTCGGATTGGCAGCCACAATAGTTCTCCTGATTTCTGATCCTCTCTCTATTGCCGAAGAAGTTCGTTCAATCAATGCATGCAACAGGGGAAAATAATAAAACATAAAGTGTTAATGTCACATTAAAATACCCGCTGTCTAATCTTGTGATAGCCGGTTTACTGTGCCCCTTTTGTGCAAAGTTAGTATGGATGTTTTTGTATAAATATTAACGACATAGCGGAGAACAAATTTGTAGTAGAACTTTGTATTTACCCTTTCTCTGCTCCATTAACCTTCCCATGACACCCACAGTTACTGTGACCCTATGTTGGGAACCACTGGCCCACACCAGCAAACTGTGTAAAACTAGCTCAATCCAGAGCAACAGTAAAACGCTGCTCACACATTGATACCTGATAAGAATTAACAATCTAATTGTATTCTGTATGACGTAATACTGAAAGTGTTTTTCCTACAAAACTAGTACTTTTACTTTTGATACTTCAAGTACATTTGCATACGCTTTGCGTATTTTGAATGCAGGACTTTGAAACTCAGTTGTTTAACCATAGGGCTCTTGTCAGGTTCATCACAAACCTTCATTGTGCTTCTCACAGGAGAGCCAGAAGCCGGTGTGGAAGTAGCGCAGCATGTACTTATCCTCGCCCGTCTCCCAGATGTAGTGGACGGCGTTGGCCAGCTGCTTTCTCTTTGTCCTGGCCAGCTCCTCCTTCTGCAGCGGAGAGAGCGTCACGTTGGTGGGAGGTTGCCTCGGGTCCGGGGTGGGCATCTCTGAAGGGAGTAAAGAAAGAATTAAGGAATAAACACAGGAGGGAAATGTATCCAAAGGTGCAGAAAGTAGAGTTCAAGTTCCAATTTATTTATATAGCACTTCTAAAAACAACCATAGCTGACCAAAGTGCTCAACAAGCTCAAAAAGCCAAAATTGATAAAATAAACACACGCTAGGCCTACATTTATATATAACCCTAACTCCAGGCCTACATATAGATACAGTACACACACACACACACACACACACACACACATATGCACCCATACATATATATATAAACATACAGTATGTAACCCTAACCCTTGGCCAACATATAGATATAACCCCACCCTTCATTCTGTTCAATTTGCACTTATTATTTTCCTTTTAAATGTCATTCATTTTCATGTGAATTAATTATAATTATTTTGTAGTGTCAGGGTATTTTTTAAATCTAGCTGGGAGAAAGATTGGGGTAGATCGGGATTTAAAAAAGCAAAGGAATATAACTCCTGCTGACTGCCCTTTAATCTCCTTTTACACCTTTATGCCTTTATAATTACTTTTCAACTAACCAAATCAGTTTTTTAAAGGAGTTTTTAAGTGTTTTTTTAGTCAATGGTCCATTTGTGCTACGTTTCAACCCAAAACTAGCCTACATCAACAATAGAAAAGGTCAAAGTGTCAAAACTAAACTGGAATAGAAGTGGTTCTTAACCCAGGACTGGACATTTGAAGATGACCAATCAGTTCTTGTTTGAATGGGTAAACTATTCCAAATTTGCAGCAGCTATTGAAAAGGCTTTTCCACCTTTGATTTTGAACCTGGATCTGGAAACATTGAGGAGCATCTGATTGGACGACCTCAGTGCTTTGACAGGAAAGTGAACATGTGAAAGCTGTAATAAACAAGAAGGCGCTTACCCAGTCCAAATCTTAAAAACAAGCATTAAAAAGTTAGAGAGAGCAGAAAGAGGAGAAATAAAGATGTGTGGAAATGAAATATTTTCCTGTATGCAGTTTGAGATTGGTTTTAAGGCCAACATGCCAAGATACCCTGACATCAATCCTACAAGGGGTTTCTAGTGGATCACAGCGTGTAACGCAATCCTGCCTTGAAACACTGTTCTTTAGGTAATCTGTCATTTTCTACAGAGTGAAAATTGAATACTACATGGAAACAAACAGGCTTAGGGCCGAGAGATAAGACAGCGGGTCAGGGAATCCAGATAACATGCAGTTGCAGATACAAAGTTCTAAGATTAGCAAACAAAGCTGGGATTAAGTGAATCTCTGCCAGTCAAGTCAAGTGTAAAATACTGAAATATGAGATGCAAAAAAATATTGCATGGATGCCATAAAAACTGCAGTAGATTAGTTTTTACTCTTTCTGAAAATATTTTTCTACATTATCAAAATAATGTACGTTCCC
Organism: Etheostoma cragini; assembly: GCF_013103735.1. Taxonomy (NCBI): domain Eukaryota; kingdom Metazoa; phylum Chordata; class Actinopteri; order Perciformes; family Percidae; genus Etheostoma; species Etheostoma cragini. The sequence goes on along the minus strand of NC_048420.1, from coordinate 22,004,043 downwards.
TGTGAGATGTTCTTAGAAGTGAAATATCAAATATGATTATGTGTAAACAGGCAGGTCATACATTGACTATACATATACTGCATATACTCTACATGTCTAAAATACATGTTACTTTGTGTAAAACATGATGTTCGTGGATTTTTCTTTTTAGATTTTTGACTTCATTTAAAAAATAGATAAACAATAATGATAAGAATACAATTTTTCATATAGCACTTTATATAATAAAGTCAGTAAAGACAGATACATAAGGGAAAAGTTAAAAATAATATGGTAGTAATGTGGTTTTACTGTGCTATAAAACAAGAGTCAAAGATCTCCCAAGGCAGGCAGCAGGTAATGTAAAGTGGCATTTGTTTGGATTGTTATTTCTTATTTCCTGGGGAAAAAATTATCAGACGGAAGTTATTGAAGATATATGGATATATTTGAGATGTTTTTTTACTTTACAACACAGTAGGCTACACAAAATGCACTCATAGGATGAATTCAGTGCTCTTCAGTCATCAACCAAGCAGTCCTTGACGTTCCAAATCCGCCGGTTGCATGTCTTTTTGCCTATTTCCTCTGCTTTGTTCATTTTATGTGCCAATTGAAAGTGGATTGAGAGGAATTGTGCATTTTCTCCTAATTAAATAGCAGTAGGTTCTTGAGTGGTTTTGTTAGAAGTTTTGGTGAATAGCCAGAAATCAAGCTGCATTGGGGCTAAACTTATCAAACTAAATACAAGTAGCTTGTAGGATACATCTGCCAGTGCAGTAGTAAAAGGTTACTGGAGCCACACTGTTCTCAGACCCACGTCAAACTTTTCACCAAATGTAATTGACAGTTGTTGAAGTTTCCTGCAAATAATTCAGATAAACACAGCAGTGTATTGTACGTAATACGCCAGTATACGCAGTAAACTCAGTTCGAAAGCACTTAACCATGTCCCAGTGTGTTGTTTGTAACTGTTCGTGAATGTTAAGTTTACAATTTTTTTAAATAATAAAATATAAAAATACAAATTTGATCCCCAAAAAATGCTCAATGACACAAACAGCATTCTTTAGCATTACATTTTTGATATGCAGTATTTTGAATTGTCATCTGTGTTTTCTTCTTCACATGGGCTAAGTAAAGGTATTTCCCTCGGAAATTGGCGCATAAAAGGTACAGAAAAATAAGTTGTTGATGCTCAAAACTTCCTTGGGGGTTAGGGTACACCAGTATACCCCCTACAATACACTAGACTACACCAATGGATAAACAGCACTGAAAACATGATGGAAGTACTAAATGAATACATGTAGTGTTGGACTCTTCTTGGCCAAATTTGTGAAAGTTTGTTTGACACAATATAAAGATGCATCTCTCTTCAGTTTCCAAATAAACATTGTTTTGGTTATTTGCCAAAAACACATGTATATGTCTCACGTCCAACTGGTCTGCAGTTAGTTACTGTTGGTATGAATGACCATTTTTATGATGAATTTTGATGTGAAGCCACATGTTGAAATATGAACACTGAGATGCTGTCGAGACAATGGTTGCGTGTATTCCAGATGTGTCAACATCCTTTACTTTATACTAAATGTATAAAATCACCAAATCAATGCCTGTTGGGGATTTGTCAGTAGCTGGTGTGTGGACACTGTACACCAGAGGAAAGTCCTACCGAAATAATACCTGAAGTTATTTCCCGGCCTCACCTGTGGTGTACGGCTGGCTGTTGTTCTGCCCGCAGTTCTTCAACTTGACAGGTGACAGGCAGAGAGGCTTCACCACCTTGTGTGTTCCCTCGCACCAATAGGAGGTGCAGAAAGCCCAGACGGACAGGGTGAGGGCCAATGAGGTGAGGGTAAGTGACAGCAGGGAGCGGTTACGTCGGGACATGTTCTCCAGCATTGTTGCTTCTGGACTCGAAGGAGCACAGAGAGAAATGAGTTGGGACCAGGGAGTGGGATTGTGCTTCACTTTGAGGGGGTTGGTCCTGGTTCAAAAATGGCCGGCAGGTCTTGTTGACCAATCAGGAGGAGGATGAGGATGAGAGTAGCGGGTGGCGACTCAGATGGATTCATGGAGGATGAAATGGAGAAAAGAGAGAGGAAGCGAGGAGAGGGGATTAAAGTGGAACAAAGGTCAGAGGTGGAGCGATGGAGGGAGGGCGGGGCTTGAGGAAGAAGAACAGTCGATGAGCGGAGGTCAGAGGACACTGGAGTAGAGGAAGATGAAGTGCTGGGTCTTAATCCCCGCCAGCGAGTAAGAAAGAGACAGATGTGAAGGCAAGAGGTTGCAGGAAGAACTCCAACTCTCTTCCTCTTCCCGTTTCTGCAAAGTAGTTCATCAGATTTAAGTTCCTTTCTTCTTGATGTTACGGCACAAGCCAGGCTACACGTTTGACTCCACACATTTCTTCTCAACGAGCTGCGACTCTACCCCATGTTTCCACTGCCATCACGTCTCAGATATGTTCTTTGACCTGCTCCTCCATCTTTCCAGGAGGGATCTAGCTCCCAAGGTTATTAGTCCGGTGTCTGAGGCCTACTTCTGAGCCTGGTAATCTGGGGTAATCTTGCAGGGTTAGGTGGATGAGATTATTGCAAATTGGCTCTTATGCTTTTTTTGTCTGCACGACCACCTAAAGGTAAAGAAGGGAGACAGAGACAAGTATCTGGATTAAGAGATCAACAGTTGAGTCCCTACCGGGCCCTATCTTGCATCCGGCGCAGCGCAAAGTCTTTGCTATTTTAAGACCAACGCAGTTGTTAATTTCCCGTCTAGCGCCCATGTTGTTGTAAAAGCAAATGCACCTGCGCCCATGGGCGTGCTGGTCTTACAAGGAGGTGTGTTCAGGTGAATTCTTGCCGTATTGTTATCTTGAGGCGGCAGAAAGTGATCGGGCCATTGACCAACAAAAACCTGGTCTAAAGTCAATAGCGTTTAACAGCAATCGTTGTTATTTTGACAGCAAATTAGTCAAATGCGCCTAAGCTCATGCACAGTGCGCAGGCTATGCTTTTTACACACACAGGGAAGCACAGCAGCACACACACATGAAAAAGATTACAAATAAAAGTATGACGATGATAATCCGCCATCATTGTAGCAATGCGCCAAAGTACAAACACACCTGGCTGTTAAAGGGAAGGGTTGATGACACTCTGATTGATTTTGAACGATGCACTTGGTGCAATGACCCTTTTGTCCGCCATCTAACTAGCAAAAGTGGATTTGGACACGCCCTAGACCCGCCACGCGCTTTGATCATTACAATAAAGCCCAAGCTGTCTATGATCGAAGTCTTTGTTCAAGTCATGGATGTTTCACATCACTTTTTCAATCTTGTATGCTGTTACTTCAAAAACGTGTTGACATGGCCGCCAGTCAAAAAACTGGAATCTGAATTCTTTCTGTTTTGTAAAGTCAAGTCAAATGTCTCTAAAAACAACCAGGGTTGACCAAAGTGCTGTACAAAGTCATCATATAGAGGTAGTCAAAAAGTAACTCAAAAAATAGCAATATATCAAGAAAACACGTTACATGTAAGTACATAAAAGATTCTTAAAATAATTTCTTAAAAATTAAATAATTATTCAAATGCTATAAACCCTCTAAGAGCAATCAAAGGGCATTGGATACAAATATGTCTTGGGATCAATGGAGGGGAACATCTGAGACATCTCCCTTACCCACTAACCTCATTGAGGAAAAGTGGAAAACAATTGATTTTGGGGTTTTCAAAGGATGTTTAAGGCAGGTGTTTAGGAAGGAAGTGTTTTGAGCTTTAAATACCAATTTCAATTACCAGGTTCACACTATGGGCTTATTTTGTATTTAAGTAACAGGTGAAGGCTGAGTGAGAATAGGTCAAAGAATTTTAATGCATAAGCAGTCCTTTAACATCCAATAAACCCAGTAATCTTTGTCTTTTTTGTCCTTTTTGTTATTCTGCATGAGTGCAAACTACTGCAGGTCTTCAAAGTTTAAAAGCCCTGAACAGGTGTTTTCAATCAACGTGGCTGATTGGACCTCTTCGCAGGACTGTGTGGGTGTGGTTAGACTGATTGAGTGGCAATCTTCCTGAGTCCCCTGTTAGTGTTGCTGCACTTCTGAGGGCGGGACAAAGGACATCTTTATCATTCTTATTGGTAGAAAGAATTTTTGACTTAACCCTTGTGTTGTCCTCCTGAGTCAAAACCCAACAAATATTTGACATTTTCATCTCTTTTTCAGACTTTTGAAGTTTTCACAATCATTACCTCACTACCACTAGTTTTACACTAATTTTTGGAATTCATGGTCCATATCCCTCATTTATATAGAATTATACCTAATATTTGAGTTAAAAAGATCAGAGGAACATACAGATGAGTTTAGTCAGGAATGAAAGGGATCAGTTGTATTGGCAAAGAGTGTTGTATAGAATCTAATAATTTTTTTTTGTGGTAATTTGGTTAAAAGGAAACCCATATTTAGGATATAGACATTTTTTAAAGGGGTCAAATTTGACCTGAGGACAACAGGAGTGCTAACAAGGCCCTGTTTCCACGTACATGTTTATTTAAAAACTAAGACATTTCCCTTCGTTTGTGCCCTTCATTTCCACGCAAACGGAGAATTTGCCTCAGGAAATGAGAGTGGAGATTTTAGAAATCATCGTTTGCATGTAAACTGAGACAAACAGAGTTTTATGCAGCAGAGGAAGCGAGTAAGAGAAGAGAGAGGAAGTGATTAGATGCTGTTGTTGCTATTTTTGAGATTCTGATTGGCTAACGTTGCGTAGAGCTTCTCGTTACACCGTCACCTACCGGTTTGGCATGCTCTTGACGGCATTGACGGCATGAATACAAAGGTACGTGTAAATTAACACTTTTCTGAAAACTAACAGCTGTGCACAATGTTATTTTTGAAAACGGAGAAGTTGAAATGCCCGTTTATTAAAAACAGCCGGCCATTTGTAAACGTAGTCTAAGTTCCCATTAAAGGTACGACCAACCTGAGCAGAGTCTAAACATCCAGAATATCTAAAACGTATATAGTTTATAATGGCAGAAGGATGTCATTCTCCTTTTATCTTCTGCTATTTTTACCCCATACAGCCCTCATCTGATTATTGGAACTTTAATCCGTACAGTACACTAAGACAGTTTTAATTACCGTATATTTTTAGACGTATGTCTCCCCACACCGGTCCATGTTAACAACAGTTGACGGATTAACTAATGCAGGCAAACAGCTTGGAGACACAAACTCAATGTACTATCCCGGCTAACAGAACATTCATTTTTTGTGATTTTAGTTTGACATTTTGTTGGGTACATGCATGTTTTGAATGATGTAAATTTCACTGCAGAGACACTAAAAACATAAATATATATCCACACTTAAACAGGAGGAGATTCACAGTTAGTACAAGTAGAATACACACTCTATTGCTTTCCATTTATCGGTATTCTTCTCAGCATGACAAGCTGAAATCTTTGCCTTCATTGGAAATCTCCAGCTGCTGTTTGCCCTCAACTTTTAATCAGCTTACACTCGTGCTCCAAAATAAAAATACAAAAACCCAATTACATTGACTCACCTTGTTTGAGACGCTTTGTGTTTCCTTCACCTTTCCTCGAACAGGAATTAGGTTTTCCTTCACCTTTTCCTCTGCGCACACTCATCACTCCCTTCTCCGTCTTGGGTGAGTTTTCATTGGAAACACACCCAGATTTCTCTAATCCTCACAAGTCCATCTGTTACTTTCCCTCCCCTCTGCTCTATATAGTGTCTGTTCAACAGCAGCTTTCTCTTTCTCTTCCTAGTTTCCTTCATCTTTCCCCCCTCTCACTCATAACCCTCCGGACCTTCGCTCCTATAGTGATTAATCTGGTACGTTGGTGGAACAGCTTGGATTGAGATAAGTGTGATAGTGTCATGGTCCGGGCTGCTCTCTACACTTCAACCCTTCTTAATAACGCAAACCAGTATAAAGCAGCAGCTGGCTTTATGCAATCCCATTACTTAAAAGTTGTTGGTTTGAATATCTGATTGGAAAACCAGTGAGCTCACAGGAACAGCATGTTTGGAGCCGTTTATTCAAACTTTGTAGGTTTTCGTGCTTGAGTTCCCCCTTGTGTTGTCCTCCTGGGTCAAAATAAACAGTTACTTTTGGCTCTAATTTCTAAACGGTTTCCCATTACTACCAGTAGGATAGTAATGGTAATAACGGTACTTTTTCACTTGTTTTTTGGAATTCCTGGTCAATAAATCTCATTTATATGACATTACCTAATTTTTTGGGGTAAAAAAACATAAATTATGAATGACTTTGACTAAAAGTTAAGATTACAGTAATGAACAGATGTCAAATGTTTTGTCAGGATAATGCGATAAAATTAAATAAAACGCCCACACTTCAATGAAAGTAATCCTCGGCCTTGACCAACTGCCACTTGTCTCGTTTGAAAGCCATGATGTCTCTCTCTCATGGCTGGGCCAAATTCTCTGGTCGGTCAAGCAAAGAAAGGGGAGGTAACCTTCCCCTTATGACCTCATAAGGAACAAGATTCCAGATCGGCCCATCTGCGCTTTCATTTTCAAGGCAGAGCAGGATACCCAGGGCTCGGTTTACACCTATCACCATTTCTATTCACTGGGAGATCATAGGCATGCTGAGAGAGGCATATTAATGTCAAAAAAAATCATAAAGTGACATTTTCATTCCATGGGACCTTTAACTTCCAGCATGTTACAGAGGATGTCACGTAGTTCTTTGTTCCATAAAGTTAAAAAAATCTTGCTGTTCAATTTTATTTTCAAACGGGCAAAAAAAAAACTGGTCTCGTGGGTGAAAGTCTTGTTTTTGTTTTACTCATCCATTCCTACATGAAGTTTAGCTGCTCTTGTTCTTCATCATCATACTCACTGGTTTTTGGACCCCCCCCCCCCATTACAGTAAAGCTGCAGCGGTTAGAGTGGCCTTTTATTGTGGCCAGCCTAAGGCACACCTGTGCAATAATACCATGCTGTCTAATCAGCATCTTTATATGCCACACCTGTGAGGTGGATGGATTATCTCGGCAAAGGAGAAGCGCTCACTATTACAGATTTAGATTTGTGATCAGTATTTGAGAGAAATAAGCCTTTTGTGTACAAAGAAAATGTCTTAAATCTTTGAATTCCGCTCATGAAAAATGGGGGCAAAAACAAGTGTTGCTTTTATAATTTTGTGCAGCGTGAGTACATCTTTTAGGTGTAAACATACAAAATGTCTCCATAACTCCATTCTCAGTGTATGTGCGTTGAAGGTAGTAAATTGATCACTTTATACATTTATTTTTAAAGCACTTAAGGCAAAAATTGTTCCTTTAGCAGGATCTTCTTTAGAATTGTTGCATTGTTTATATATACTGCATATTAAGGAAGTGATATGCAAATGACATTTGGCAAGTGGCATCAACTGGATGTGTATGAAATGTTTCATTGTCTAGAATGTTATGTCTGTATACGAGTATTTATTGCCCTCTTGTGGTGAGAGTAGGGCAGTTTTTATGGGTGTAAAGACAAAGAAATCCCCAATAAACAATGAGAAATTCTGTTTAAAATTGAGATTTGAGAAAATATGCTTTAGAAAATACAAAATGTAGTCATAAATGCCTTAATAAATAAATAGAGAACAGGAAGTGCGTCACTTATTGTATCATTTTATTTCTCAAATGTACTGTATACCTTCACAGTTTACAAGACAGTTTTAAATTGGAATACACAGCAAAATAAATTAATTTGATACAAAATTAAATTTGAGAAATAATAACAATAGTGTTATGGACTTGTTACTCATTCTCACCTCGAAGCTAAACTGTCTTTCAGTCAAGTTTTCCACCAAACTTTACATTTAAAGAAGTCCAAAAATACATGAAAGACACATACAGGCTCATGAAACGCACCGAGTGACCTCTTGGAAGTCATTTCAGCCTTCACATCTCATAAACTATGATTATTCCTGCTACTTTTTCAGTCAAAACATGTCAAAAATGTATTTCCAGACACAAGGAAGCAGCTGTTTGTAGAACTAAATGCAGCAATAAAGGTGTGTGTTGAAATATTTCATAACACAGCCCCACACACGTTTTCTTGTATAATGCCTAGAAATACAGAGGAGACATGTTCAATTACACAACAAATCCTGAACAACTACAAATCTAAAACCGGGAAGAGAAAGCCACCATTGGTTACCGAGTTGATTGATAGTGCAGTTCTTGAACAGCCGTATCAGATTGAAGCCAATCATGCTTAAAATCACTGGTAATAAATACTGCCAGGTCAACCGCGTGATAGTGACACTGTAATGAAAGTTGACCTGAACTTTGTCGGATTGCTGCATCAATAAATAATCAAGCAATAAATCAATCAATCAATAAATAGATCCATAAATAGTTACTCATGATTGTAACACTCTAATATACAGAATATTTCAAGGTTTATCTGTGATTACTTCTAGTATTTACATCAGCACAATATACAGTATAGAACACACACATACACACACACACACACACACATGCACACACGCTCTGCCTTGTACAAACACAAACACACTTACTGATAACCCACAGTGACGTCTTTCCTGGATCAGTTCTGTCAATGATTTACAGCTCAACACTCACATCTACAGTAATTCTTCAGATTCATTCAGATCGTTTCTCAGACTTGTGCATGAAAAAGAATACGACTGCTGGCCTTGCCAATAGATTTGTGTGCATTATGTTGTATTGCATCCATTTAAACCATGGCTATTATATTGATTGGACATGTGTAGTTCAGAAGGGGAGGACTTCAATTAAAGGATCTTAAAAGTTCTTTTGCATGTTTTAGCCTGACAAGTTATATACATGTAACTACTGCTCATTTACCAAAAGATTACATTAGCACTTTGAGATTTTTGCGAATATAAAGTGCATTATAAATTAAATTTATTATTATTATTATTATTATTACATAAAGGGTTTATACTGTTTCCTACTTTTGAGGCTGTCATTGTTTTCAGCCCACCACATTTGTCAAATTAATGTTATTATAAGCTTAATAAGTTAGGAAGAGGGAACTCTTACGACTAAATTATTGTCTCATTATTTGGTCTTCTTTCTTCATAAATTCAAGGACATATGACATCTGAACTTTGAGAGACAGCTGCTGAAAAGCAACACAAGATATTACCAAATTCACATCATCTTTTTCACGTGCCTTTCAACACAAGATCTTTTAAAAGTCCCTGCCTACAAAACTGAAATACATTTTAATTATCTATTGCAAGGTTGACGGCAAATTTAGCTGAGGGTACCTGAGAACCAATGGCCGCCTGGAGGTGCGTAATAAAGCAATTTCAATCGATGCTATGTTTTGGGAAAAGTTTTTGCAACGTATACATTTAAAAGGCTAAAACATGTCAAACTACCCAGTGTGATGAATGCATGGCAAGGTATCAGAACAGGAATGGATTGTTTTTGTTCAATGTCTCACCCGACCCACTGCCTGAGAGAAACTGGGGACTCCCCCCGCCGCCCGGTGGAGTGGATCCTCCCAAGTGAGCCTCTCCTGCTTGGCGATATCCTCCATAGAAACTAGACTGACCCATTCCTGTCCCCAATGACAGGGAGTCTGCCAGAGGATTCCCCACCGGGATTCCAGAATGCACAAGTCCCACTCCTCCAAAGGGGGGGTTCACGTTAAGGCCCATTTGTGGACTCCCTCCCACAGAAACGGATTGTACCATTCCAGTTCTTCCCATGTATGAGCTCATGGTATGGGACGGTAGCTGAAATAGGGGAGTTTCACTGGAAGGATTAGCAGCTCCAAAAGTGGGAGAAGGTGCACCGAAGGAGGGAGCAAGGGTGGAACCAAAAGGACTGCTGTATGATGTTTCTGGAAGGAACCCCCCTGCAACAGTCCCTGATTTGACCACGGGGGCAGATGTCATGCCCCTGGCTTTGAAAGCGCCTGGGAAATTAGGAGGAATAGGAAGATGGAGGAATGAGGGGAAGGAGGGAGGGATGTACAAGTATTCCAGCAAAGAGAAAATTCACCAAAGTAGAGAAGGGTGGAAAGAGTTAAAATGTCTGCTGGCTATATACACTAGTCTCTATACTGAACTTCAACAGGTCACTAATACTCACACACAACAACATCTATACACTTTACAGCCATGGGGCAGGGGTGGTTAGGCAAAACACATAATCACAATACACTTTTCCATACAAACCTATTGATAAATATTCATTTGTCACTCATACTTTCTCTGTCATTCTCGCACTCTTTCTCTCTGGACTACAGTTGAACAGTAGTGGCAAACATTTCACCGGGGAATTGCTGAATTATAATATTTCAGTGATTTTCTAGTCATTGAAGTTGACCATGCATCCGTTTGAATCAAGCGCACCACAAATAAATCCACATTAAGTTTCTGACGTTTTCAAAAATGGTATTGGTCACGCAGAGTGGAGCATTTTTTCCGTCCTTACCGATGGCTTGTGTCTGGGCGACGAGCTTGTTGGCGAGGGGGCGCTGTTCGGGTTTGGGGTTAGAAGAAAAAAGATCGTCCAGGTCAACAAGCGATGCCCCCGCAGAGCCCAGAAACGACGTAGTCTTTTTATGCAACTTCTCTTCTTGCGCCGTTTGCTTTCCTGTAATACAATAAAAGGTCCAATTCTACTCTAAAAGGTGTTTTCTTTTGGGGACAGGTCAGGGAGGAAGAGAGAGCAAAGCGGAAGAGAAGTTTAGTTGATTAGGATTGTTAGCCAACTGCTGAATGATGGGAAATGGAGGTGAAAGGGAGAATATGGAAGAAAACGGTCACACATGCAAATGACCATTAACCCTTGTGTTGTCATTTTTATAGTTTTTAATTTCAAAAATATGAGTTTGCTTTAACCAAATTTCCCAACAATAACATGGATTCACATTGTATGGTATGGAACCCATACAAAATTCTTTGTGGTAAAATATACTTAATTTAAAGATTACTTCAATTGAATATTGGGTGTTTTATTCAATTTGATATCATTTGGTTTCAAAAATTTTGACCAGTCTGTATATCACTCAAAATCCTAAGATCTTAACTATTAATCAAAAAAACGTATGCTTTTTTAAACAAAAAAAGTTATAATTATATATAAATTAGGTTTATTGACCATGAATTTAAAAAAAACAAAAACAAAAAACATTGATAAGCGTGAAAAATGTCAACGGAAAACGTTCATGGTCGACGAGAAGACAACACAAGGGTTATGTGTATATAAGAAAAGCATATATATTTCACACATAAACAAGCACAGATGCAGGCACATAAACAGTTAAGTTTTAGAGTCATTATTCTCAGCCGTTCACCAAGCAAGCTGGCATAGACTTCTATTGATTCAGAACTAGCGTACATTTTGGCAGACTAAGCAGAAGAGTTACATGATTTAATCAGATCGGAGCATTTTATTGCTGAATATGAAAAAGAGGCAATGACATTTTCCTCTTGTCAATAATGGATGGATCACAGAAATAAGCTTTCAGACAAAGTGTAAAGTGAAATGTACCTGTGTCATTGCTAGGTGCGTTACTTGGAGCACCCCAAGGATCACTTTTTTTAGATGCACCATCTCCAAAGGGGTCACTGGATGAGGAGGAGTCTAAGGTCGGAGCAGGTGAACCCCATGCATCACCTGTGCTAACTAGAGCTGCAGCTAAACAGGGAAATAAAGCAAAAAAAACTCAAACAGGACAGACCAATACTATACAGATAAGACATAAACTTCAGTATAAGGGCTTTATTGTATAGTGTAGAGATAAAATACTCTAAACATAACGTTCACTTTAAACCATATCACACAGCCTTCTCCATGTAATGTAAGTACTAGTGTATGGGGGGAAGATCATAACCCCTGTCTCTGTTCAAGGATGGTCTCTGGCGTTGGATACAAATGGCGCTACAATGACTAATGGTCAATGACTTTTGACATGTCCTCATGAGCGTTTTCTGATGTTTCAGACTGATCTCGTGAAATGGCGTACATATGACACCCCATATCGTATGGCATTGCTGGCGTATAAATCCCAAATCCTCGCTTTTTAGCGTATTCAGCGTAGACATACACACGGATAGCTCAAAATGCAAACAAGTCACACGCCACTTGGCTTAAGAATGTCGGAGTGTATGTTTAGACAAAGTCATGATGTCATTTTGGACGTTTACAGATAGCGAATGTCTGCTTCTGGTGCTCTTTAAAGTCTTACTCAGGGTCCTAGCCATTTCACAAATAAAGTGTTAAACACAGCAGTTCCAAATGACACTTAATGGGAAGCCTACTACCTGACAAAAAATATTTCAATCATAAGTCGTAACCACTCAGTCGTTTCAGATTCTTTATGTTGAGCTATTGTTTTTGTGGTTTTTGTGTGAGTGCTCCTTGCTTTGACGCTGCTCTCTGGCATACAATAATTACACTTTGTAAAGCCAGTAAATCCGCTAGGTGAAGAGTTCAGTGATAGATGATTCTGGAGACAGAGTGGTTGCGTCGTACACAATATATGACCATTTTGTCATAAATTGATCGAGTTATGATGATACCTGAGAAAGCTAAAGAAGGCAATGGGATACGGAGGAAAAACTGGGAGAAAATGCAAAGTGAATTGGGAGTTTAGAAGCATTTATTTGTTAGTTTCTTACCTGGGGCTCCCCATGGGTCATTGTCCAGGTTCGATGTATCCTTAAATGCATCAGAATGATCAATGGGTGAGGAGAGGCTCGTCCCATCCCCCCAGGGATCTCCGCTCTTTGTTTCCTTTGGAGCAGATGGCGGCCCCCAGGGATCTGATCCGGTGGCAGGTGGAGAACTAGCAGGGGCTCCCCACAAATCTGCACTGCCATGGGGCGAGGTCACCGGAGGAGCATTGAAGGGATCCGAGGCATCACCTTCTGGTGGACTGGATGGCACTGTGAGTAGGTCCTCTTTAGGGGGTGTTGTAACTGCAGCAAAAGGGTCGTCTTTGGGTGGTGTTGTTGCTGCAGCGAAAGGGTCGTCTTTGGGTGGTGTTGTTGCGGCAGTGAAAGGGGCGTCTTTTGTGGGTTTGGATGGTGCAGCAAAAGGATCCTCTTTGGGTGGTGTTGTTGCTGCAGTAAAAGGGGCGTCTTTTGTGGGTTTGGATGGTGCAGCGAAAGGATCCTCTTTGGGTGGTGTTGCAGCAGTAAAAGGGTCGTCTTGGGGAGGTTTAATGGGTGTAGAGAAAGGTTCTTCTTTAGGTGGTGTTGTGGAAGCAGTGAAGGGGTCATCTTTAGACAATGCTGGGGCTGAAAATGGGTCTTCCTTAGGGGGTGTTGAAGCTGGTGCAGTGAATGGATCATCTCTTGGGGTACCGAATGGGTCATCATTTGGGGCATTAAAAGGATCGCGCTTTGGAGCATTAAAAGGATCATGATTTAGGGTGTTAAAAGGATCATCTTTTGGAGCATTACATTTGTCACTCTTTGATGCATTAAATGGATCCTCCTTTGGGGTGTTGAAGGGATCATCCTTTGGGGTGTTGAAGGTGTTGAAGGGATCATCCTTTGGGGCGTTGAAGGGATCATCCTTTGGGGTGTTGAAGTTGTTGAAGGGATCATCCTTTGGGGCGTTGAAGGGATCATCCTTTGGGGTGTTGAAGTTGTTGAAGGGATCATCCTTTGGGGTGTTGAAGTTGTTGAAAGGATCATCCTTCGGGGCGTTGAAGGGATCATCCTTTGGGGTGTTGAAGTTGTTGAATGGATCATCCTTTGCGGCGTTGAAGGGATCATTCTTTGGGGCGTTGAAAGGATCATCCTTCGGGGTGTTAAATGAATCATCCTTTGGGGTGTTGAATGGATCATTGTTAGCCGAACTGACGGGATCTGGTTTATCTTTTGGTGCAGCAAATGGATCCTCCTTGTCTTTGGGTGCATTGAAGGGGTCTGAACTATCTTTTGGGGTGTTGAACGGGTCATCTTTTGGTGCTGCAAAAGGATCTTCTTCATTCTTTGGAGCAGCAAATGAATTTTCAACTGTTTTAGGCGCTGAAAATGGATCTTCCTCAGTTTTAGCTGGAGCACCCCAAGGATCAGTGCTAGCTTCTGTGTCAGGTTTTGCTGATGTGCCCCATGGATCTGTGGCCTCTTTAGGTTCTTTCACCTCCTTCTCCTCTGCTTTCTCACCTCCCCAGGCACCCCCTTTTGCGTCACTGCCTTTCCCGGCATCCTCCCATTTCAGCTCCTCTTCACTCATTTTGGCCTAGGATAGTACAATTGCAATATAAGAGAGGTTAACACAAAGACTTATTAATGGCATCATTAGCGGTGTAACTAAACATGTTCTGTTATACTGATCAAACCGATTTGTTTAGGTTGAGTAATCGACTGCAATTAGTAGTAGTTTGAGAACAACTCCGCAATCTCATTTCTAATGCTCCATTTTTTGACTGAAACTTTTTTCTTTAATGTTGTGTAGTATGTGGATTTTGTAGGTACTTTGTCAAAGGGCTGTCAAAATAACTGTTTAGGCTATGGATTTTGGTGTTGTTCTCAAATTATTACATTATATTACACTGGTGTAAAGTGTTCAAACTATTGTGTCCCCTTGCTAAAAGCTGACCCCTGTACTGTGTTTGCTATTTTACTTACCCTCCTCTCTGCGTCTTTCTTTTCGGCTTCCTGTTTAAGACGCTCCTCTTTGCGGGCAGCGAAGGAAGCGGCCAAGTCAGCCACTGAGGGTATGTTGTCTAAGGATGGAAGCCCTGAGGTCCCGGGAACGTAGACTGGCTTGTAGTTAGGATCCGTGACGGCATCCGTGGATGAGGCTGGTTAGAAGGGGTGAAAAAGAGATTGAATGAGATTTGTGTGAGAGACAGACAAATAAAGAGAATTATACTAAAACAGTTCAAACAATAGGCATTTAGCAGATGGGCTCACCAGCAGAACCTTTGGACGTCTTCTCTCTGGTCTTGAGGGCAAAGTCTCTCTCCTCCTTTAGTTTCTCATCATCCTCCATAAGAACAAGGACCACTTTGGCCTTCTCTCTCACATTTCCACCCTGGAACAGATATGCATAGATTAGACTTTGATTTGACTTTGGCACTTTGTGCAGAATGCTATCTAAGGCTTAAAATCCCTTAAATGGTTCAAGTCTAAGCCTAAAAGTGTCAAGCATTGTTACTCTGTAAAGCTTTTGAAACAAAGGGAGTCTTACATTTGTTTGAGACACAAAACTTGAATCTCAATCTGTTTTCATTCTTTAAGTAGGTACTTAGTCTAGGGGTTAAAAGGTGTATGATGATATGAATAATATAGTACCAATAATGGATAACCTTAATGCATTGTATGCAACCTTTGAATAGATAATTAAATAGTCACCTGATCTTTGCCATCTTTTTCCACAAAGCGATACTCTGTGAGGGCTTTGACAATGTAGATGTTGTCTTTCATTTTCAGGAGCACACGATCGTCCCCGGTCTTTAACAGGTACTCCAGCAGCGTGAGGGACTGGGATGAACAACAACAAAAAAGCATGACAATAAACAAACGATGATGAATATCACAGAATGTAAATAAGCTGATTGCAACAGCTTCCATATAAGTGTGGAATTCAAAGAATAAAATAACAAACACAAAACTAAAATCTGTGTAAAATCACAGATTTGGTAGGAAATAATAAATAATATGCAATAGTTTTAAAAACGCAATGCTAGTAGTGGACACTAGTGTAGCGTAATGTGCAAATACAAAGGCACATTGGTGCTGCAGTTTATGTTCTTACTACAGATCAGATAAAGTACTCATATCATTGAATGTAATGGAATACAGAGTGCTTTCACTTAATGGCAAGGCATTTTAGTTGAGGTAGAACCGTTAAAACAACAACAACAACAACAAGACAACGTTAAGATTTGAATCTTTTAAACGATGGGTATCCCTGTACATGTTGTAGGACTATGCAGTTAATCTATTTTTAATTGTTATTACGATTTTGGCTCCTAAAGATCATAAAAACAGAGTGATCGAGAAGACTGATTATTTTGCACATTACATGTTGCAAGTAAACTTTTATTTTGTCTTATAGTTCAAACTGTTCTATAAAGAGAAATTTCACGGATCAAAGTATTTTCACTGTTGATTTGTTTAACAAGTTTTGTTTATATAAAAAAAATTATAATCGCAACCTCTTTTCAAAAGTCAACGAATAATCTTGTTAAATAATAGTAATTTCAATATTGACAAAAATAATACTGATTGTGATTGGTCCCATAATCGGGCAGCCCTAACACGTATATGACGCTAATAGAGAATATCCAGGTTTTAATCGCATATTCTAATATTTCTTGCTAAATCAAAGGGTAGCATGACATGCTAGTAACAAAAAAATATGTATGACTATGTGTTCATTGTTTGAGACCAGAGACATGTTTATCATGTTGGTCACAGCTATTGTTTAAAAAAAAAAAAAAAAAAAAAGCTAATGATGATTCTTTGGGTGATCTTATCAGCCTGAATGTTATAAAACATCCAAATGAGACACCACACCGGGGTCTGGTGCTACAGGTCCCATCCACATTTAAAATAATGGCTGTATTTGAAAATGTCCTGTTTCTATAAATACAGTGAAATTAAGGTTGACATAACAGCTTTAATATTAACTGCATGAAATGGCTTTTAAACTACAGTCTTGGTACATAATACAGTTATTATGCCTTGTTATTGGTACCTTATGAATGTGTCTCCAGTTCTTGTCGTCTTTCAGGCGCTTCCAGAGCATTGTCATGATCTCGTTGCAGGCCACCACATTGTAGGTCAGATCCGACAGGTCTGCCATCTGAGTGCTGGATGGGCCCCACGGGTCATTAGACGTCGCCTCTCTCACCTACAAAAGAAGCAAAGCAATAACAGAGTGTAAATTGTTATTTCCCCAAAGGTGCTCAATAAGGAGTACAAATAAGTATAAATAAAAAATGAAATGAAGCAAGAAATGTCAAAAATGTAAGGTTGCAACCATCCAAAGGTCAGATGCAAGCTTGTAACAATGAAAGGCTCAAAGTTACAAATTGTGGCACCGCTTACAGTGTAGCAAGCCATCCTTGCCGTCATCTCATTTTAACAAAATGATAATTAAATATGTTCTGCCAGGCTATTACAGATAATGTTTCATCAGATCAGCATATTTGCCAGAAAAACATTCCCACATTTCCCTGATTAAAAAAATCTATTAGGTTATTTAAGACGGTTAGGATTCAAGATTATGGCTCACTGTGACTGAAAAGAACTGTATGGGTTTACTGCTGTACATACTTTAAATTAATGGCTTGTTCTATTGACTTTGCACCTCTTTAACTCAACTGTCCCTTGGGCGTGTACATCCTTTCAAACTCATATTGTATAGACAACAAATGGTTTAAAACCCCACAGCTGTATCAAATGTCACATATATAATGTTAACTAACAGCAAAAAATGATGCACAATACATCTTAAATGGATATTAACCACTAAGTTTAAAACATCTCTCTCGCCTTTTTAACTTTCTCCTATCAAATAAAGCAAAAACGTTCTAAAAATCCTTTTGAAAAAAAAAATGCATCTTGAACAAGAAGGAGCAAAATGTTTTTCCTGCTGTAGGGGAAATGTAGCTCATTTATTACGGAAAATATAGCAGTTTGCCAAGTCTTTCATTCCCCTTGAATTCAGTTTATTTTACCTTGACCTCAGCCTCAGAGTAGTTCTGGACCAGGTTCTTCAGCTGTCTGCGGAGCATAGAGGACGTCATGGTGTCTGGGGGGGGAGGTGGGGAATCAAACCACCGGGATCTGGTTCAGAAATAAACTTGTGAACAACATTGCATGCATACAGAGTCACCAGCACAGAGAACAGCACACACACACACATTGACATTCTTACACACAATCAAATAAAAACACACACACAAAAAACACATACACTGTAAAGTATGTGTGTCAAAGATGTATTTTATGTTGCTTGAGTGCTGGTCTAGTAAGCGTACACCCTGCTGCTCTGTCTTCCCCCTGACTGCATTGACTGTCTCGGGCTGTCCGAAACCAGATCCTACAGCTGCAGGGAGGAACCAGTCAACATAAAGACGAGCCTACGAATGGGTTGGCACTGAGTGACAATGGCAAGCTTACATTTATGAATGTGTGACTGCAAAGCTACACTGAAGGAGTGGCTACACCCGCTGTATGTGACAGCTCGTGACAGTTTATCATAATCACTGCCAGAAACACAAATCCTCATCTAAGTTAGCTAGCAATGTGGCTAAGCTACAAGCTAGTTAGCTGCCAGGATGCTGGTCTGAGAAAATATGGGTTAAAACGTCCTTTATAGTGCACGTGGGTGAGCAGTCTAAGCCCTATTAACTGTAAGTCGACGTGCTTGAAAGTAAGGTATCTGTAAAGATTCCCACTTTGTCATTTCAGGACCTCGGAGAGCGACTGAGGACGGCCAGCTGCCGTCAATATGGCTAACGGGCATACGATGTTGTCAAGCCAGCTGAATTGAGCTTAAATATTAGACTGCAGCGATAAAAACGAAGGGTCTTCTATCGAGAAACTGCCACTGCTTTAAGTTCAATATGTCACCAACTGGCCACGCGTCATTTTGTGCATTAACTTTGAATATTTGCAGCAAAAATGAAAGACTAACCCTGAGTAGATCTTCAGGAATCTTCGAGGATACGACGCTACGACGACTTCCGCTTCCGCAGTTTCAGCACCTGCAAGTCCACGCCCCCTCACGATAATTGTTGTTATTTTTTCACAGTAAAATACACAATTTTGTTAACCTGCTCTGCGTCTTTTCACCTGTGATAATAATAAAAAGAAGAAAAATAGCGGAAACTCTTATTTTCCTATAAAATAAAAATGTTCAGCAGTTTCACGAGAGTAAAGTGCTATTTGTGAGGCATTTCAGTAGACTGGCTGTCACGTAGGCCTATTTACTGTTATATTAAATATGTTATTAAAACACACACAAACACACACACACACACACACACACACACACACACACACACACACACACACACGACCCCCTCCTCTGAACAGAACCGAATAAATGAGTCACAGCCACAACTCCCACATCAATAACAGTTGAGTCAAGATGGCGGCCGAGGGCGAGTACGAGTCGATCCTGTGCATGAAACCCGATGTCAACGTTTATCGCATCCCACCGCGAGCTTCTAACCGCGCATACAGGTAAAGAAATAACCTCCGGGCGTTAACGGCGCTGTAGACATAGGGTCTAACGGTGTTTGGTGTCGCTCGCTGCGGACATTTCACTTTCACCGCTCGCTGCCTCAACATGCTTCCAAATCATGAATAGGGGCTTTATTCTGTAATGTATGAAGAGCGGAGATGAAAAACGTGTTTCTAGTTGTAAATATGTTCACGGTTGGATTCGTGGCTGGTTCTTCGCCGCTTCGTTGTTCAGAGCGGTGGAGCTGTCACAGATGTGACGGGGCTGTTTGTCATTTCGCCGGGTCGATGCTGGCGATGTGCCAGGACAATCCCACTCTTTGATGACAACTTGGATGTCCCCTTTACACAGTGACACTATTGATTTGGGAACAAAACGCTGTTCAAGTTTTCTGCGAATATGGCTCGAGTTTGTTAATATAGATTTTAACTTTGCTCGATATGCAAGCACATTTGAGACATTATTACTTTCTGGGTGGGCTTGCAGGAAGATAATACCAAATAATCATATTACATGCATCCAAATGACCACCAGCAACCTCATATTCTTGTAAAATGTATATTATGTATCCTTGTTTGTGACAGTACTTTGCTTTATTGTTTATTTCCTTTGTAATATGATTATGTATGTTCTGATAAAGTTCCTTTGACCTTTGGAATTAAAATAGCCTCACATCATCACATACCCTTCACCATACCTAGAGATTTGCATGGTTTTATTTCAGTCAGCCTAATAGCTGGTTTGATTCGTACCGAGAGATGATTTGATGGAAATGCATGCCAATCTCTCTCTCGATTCCTTAAAGAATGGATTTTTCCAAATAAAAATAAAATAATTAAGGCATTAAGATCAATTTCCAAAAGATGTCTAATGTATTCCTCGTTTTAATCAACTTTAGCATGGGTTTCTAAACTTATTAGCAGCAGCACTGTATACATTTAATGAGTAAAATTGTAGTCTAATACCATGTTTGTGTACAGGGCAGCTGACTGGAAGCTGGATACTCCAGACTGGTCTGGTCGAATGAGGGTCACCGCCAAGGGCCAAGTGGCATACATCAAACTGGAGGACAAGACCTCAGGTAGGACCTCATTGGATCCTGTACTCTAAAACTCCAGTACATTAAGCTCATTCCCATTTAAGCATGATAACCTGTGCATGACTTACCCAGTACAAGTGATCAGAAGTCCTGTGGTATAATGGCTACCTGCCCTGCCGCCAGGGACTTCTGGTGGATTCATTTGAAATCCATGTCGGACGGTGTCATTCCAATGAGGAGAGACTTTGTTGACGGGAGCAAATAGGTTTATCCATCACACGATGCACAAGATTTAAATGAGTATTTGGCAATAAGACTCCATCGCTATGTAAATAATTTTTATAAGGAATAGAGAAGCCATGAGTAGGCTTTTTGGGACTAGTCTAGGTCACTCTATGTGGTTAGCTACTAATGTTTACAACCTAAGTCATGCTATAAAAATGACATGTGAGCAAAAGATGAATATGCAGTACATGAATTGTTTCTTACTGTCAATCCATACAACATTTACTTTCGTCCGCCATGTTTCTGCGTAATATGACATCAATCCGCCAAGTCACGTACAAAATGTTTGCCAACTTCCCGCGTTGTTGGTTTCCAACTTAAGGAATTTATCTTTCCAATTATTCCGACACCACATGAACGCAGCATCGTACCAGGATAAACAGTACAGAAAATAGATAGATAGATAAGTGAATGGATGGTTGACTATTTTGCATGTGTCTCTTGTTATTTCCCCTCATGTCCTGCAGGGGAGCTGTTTGCCCAGGCACCACTAAGGGAGTATCCCGGCGCTGCATTGGAAACGGTCAGCGACTCCAGCCGATACTTTGTTCTGCGGATACAGGATGACAACGGTGAGGATGTGCATGTTGTGAAAATGACTACGATCTACCCGGTTTGAAGGCTTTAAAATTCCCTGTAAGGATGTGGTTTGGAAGTACTTTATGTTGGCTGTTTTGCATGTCAGTTACTGGAACATCGCCTCTTGTTCGCAGGTCGCAGTGCTTTCATAGGAGTTGGCTTCGGGGACCGAGGGGACGCTTTTGATTTCAACGTGGCTTTGCAGGACCATTTCAAGTAAGCAGTGACCCATTGGTTTCAGTGTAAAATGAGGGTTAATGTCTTCTTGAAATCAATGTTACGTCACTTTTAAGAACCTGGAGCTTGGTTACAGCTTGAACATTCACAGTCTATGAACAGAGGTGTCAAGTAACGATTTATAAATACTTTATCTTAATTAATTAGAATTTTTGGTATCTATTCTTTACTGGAGTAATTATTTTAAAGCAGACTTTTTACTTCTACTCCTTACATTTTCACACAATTATCATTATTATCAATTACATTTTAGAAATAGCCTCGTTACTCCTATTTCAGTTCGGCTTGTTTTCATTCCGGCTTGTCATCGTTAAATAAAAAACCAACAACAAAAAACCTATCCACAAAAATCGCATCATCCGGACAGAGTGAATTTGGTTGTGGTTGGATGACTAGTATTAACAAGCCCAGCCAACCCTTCTGCATCCCTGCAGAAAGGAATGATATGAAACTTTTGACACCTCTGGCAATGAATGCAGGACTGAACATTTCCCATTTCACACACAGGCTATCATCAGTTGTCCTTCCAAAGTATTGACAGTGTTAATGTTTCCCTCTGCCCCCCAACCATCTGCAGCATAAGCAGTCCAAGGCAAAACAGGATGCTGTCTTTGAGATATACAGGACTGTACTTGTGGAAAGCTGCGTGCTGTAGTTTTCCTGGAAACTGCTGAGATGTGTTGTTTATTTGTGTATATGTGCTGATGGGTTTTGTTTGTCTCTCTGCCTCCCTGCAGATGGGTGAAACAGGACACTGAATTCAGTAAAAGTGCTCAGCTCGGGGATTCAGGACCAAAACTGGACTTGGGCTTTAAAGAGGGACAAACCATCACACTCAACATAGGGGTAAGAACCTCAAAATGTCCAGATTTTACTACATTTTCAGAACATTTTAATTATTAAAAC
This sequence comes from Etheostoma cragini, assembly GCF_013103735.1. Taxonomy (NCBI): domain Eukaryota; kingdom Metazoa; phylum Chordata; class Actinopteri; order Perciformes; family Percidae; genus Etheostoma; species Etheostoma cragini. The sequence continues at coordinate 21,981,780 of NC_048420.1, read as the reverse complement.
CATTGAGTGCAATACGTAATGGTCTTCTGGTCTGTGGAATTAGCCTGCAAGTAATCACATGAATCAGAAAGGACATATTCTTTTAACAGGCTTTTTATAAATACGTTCATGCTGCCTGTAAAACAGAAAATAGAGCTCAAGTGTGAATGGAGAAGCAATGCATTTAGGACTGTCTGTGATTCACACATCTATCAAGTCATAATTTCCAGTTTGCTGCCAGCTTTGTACCACAGGGCTCTTATAAATCTACGTTTTCTTGCTGTTCTTTAGTCAACACTCCATCAATCACTTAATTAATTTGTCCTCAAAAGGCAATTTGGTTTTGCAGTAGGGAAAATCATCAACAACTGATTATTAAACCCAAGGAAATAAAAAGTTTGTGCTTTAAAAAAGAAAAAATTAAGCTAAATGTTGTAACAAAACTGCTGGTTTAAACTCTGAGAACTTCTGAGAGTGAGTTAGTTTTCTTTTCTTTGTCTCTAGCAAGGTAAAAAGAGGGATAAGCCCCGCCCACAAGGCTCAGGTGGGTTTGGACTGCTCCCACCACCACCTGGAGGAAAGATAGCCCCTCCTCCTTCGTCAGTTTCGTCCAATCACAACATTGTAACAGGTAGATGACCCCCTCAGTCGGACTAAAGACGCACTTGTGCTGTGCATCGGTAGTAGTGTTTGTCAGTAAACACAGCCAACGTGCACTTTTAATTTGGGTGATCGAGCAACTTAACATCTTTGCAGTGTGTGTGGGGGACAGCTGTATTTCACATTGAGTCTTTGTGCAGCTTTAACCAACAGGAGTGACCTATTTTCTTAATCGCTGTGGAAATTAGTCGCTTGTTAAATGAGTCTTCCATTTTAGAGCTTCAGGCTTCAGAAAATGAAGTGAAATGTGTGTCAGTTTTTAATCTGCGTCTAATGAGCTCTGTATTTCTCCCTGTATCTCTGTCAGACTGCCTGTTGGAGCTGGACAGTAGTAACTCGAACACTGTGGTTCAGTCAAACGCTAGTTCAGATCTTTGGGGAGACTTCTCCGCTCCGGCAAGGTAGACAACTTGTTTTTTTGTAATATATCTTGTGTGCCAAAAGTATGTGGACAAAACAATACATACATAGAACATATGACTCAAAGACTTTACTTAGGGATTAGTCAGCCACAAAAGCATTAGTGAGGTCCAACCTTAGAAGGTATAGAAAGATGGACAACATGTCCCCCCTTCCTCCCATTGTACAAAAGTGAAGCCAAGCTATCCCAGATATGTCATCTTGTCATTTTTAAACCGAGTCTGCCCAGTAGGGATCAGGTGGTGGAGTTTCATGAGGCAGTGAATAGTGACGATACTCTCCGACCAGTCAGCAGTCTGCGGGTTTTCACGTCACCTGTTGGTATCTCCTCAGCTCGCATGGAACCTCGACGGAGGTGATACTAAAACAAAGTACCTGTTGGCAGATACTAGGAACTTTTTCGAAATGGAAAAAAAAAAGGCAAATAGAGGCGAGTCAGGTACCACGTAATGGAAAAACTCCATTAGTTTATGCATCAACCAGTGGGTCCATCACTGATGTTGAGTGTTAAGCTCTGGTGTTCCAGTTCATTCTAAAAGTGTTGGATGGGGTTTGAGGGCAGGTCTCAGTGGGGGACACTTACGTTTTTTTTCCACACCAAAAAAAGTTATTTCCAAATTAGTTAGTTATATTAGTAATTAAGGGGACTCATTATAGTAAAAAGATGTGCCGGTGAGCTGTAAACTGTTCCCTAGTCTGTGAGCAGCAACATGTCAAACAGATGAATGTCCATATACTTTTAGGAAGGAATGTAAATGTGCTTGCTGGGTGATGTGTACATTTTGTGCATATTATACATTATACACATTTGACTTTAAAATGGCATATTTATTTAGTTGACTTAGTTTAGTATGTTTTTCTTTTATTTGTGAAAAGAAAAAAAGGGTCATTTTTCTAATCAGTGATACGTTATCAGATTACATAGATAAAACCCAACATGAGTTTGTGTGTTTCCAGCTCCGTTCCACAACAAACCCATCCACAGGACTCCGGAAACTGGATCCAGTTTTGAGTCCTCGCCGGCTATTCCGCCAGTTTTGGCGAAGTGATTTCCCATCTCACCTGCATCTGTGTCTGTAGCTTCCTGTGCATCCCACTGAGAGTAACTCCCGCACACTGATCCCAAAGCAGAGACGTGAAACTTCACAGAGCTGTAACAGCAACTCGCAACATCATTTCATTCAGGAAGAATCCGAGTCCTTTCAAGCACTAATCTGTTTAAAGCCATTAAATGATATGAGCCATTTCCAAAAATATTTAAGGGCTATGTGTGACGTCCTGAGAAGCAGGTGTTCCTCTTTTACTTGTCTACGTCACCTCCCCAGCAGATGGCTGTCTGTGCAGAGCTTTATCTTGTGACCTGGAATGTTTTTCTCAGTGCAGCGGCTCCCTCTGCAGGCAGTCCAGAGTGCTACACCTCGGTAACCTGCTGTGAGTAGAGAGCTGCTCCGCTTAAAGGTGCTCTAGCCGATGTTGGGTGACGTTACTTCTTGTTAATAGTATTTTCAAACAAAGCAAGGCTGGCTCGCCCCTCCCGCCTACTCATCTTGCCCTCACTCCCGTGCTTCTGCACACTAACCCCCCCCCCCTCGTGAATCCTTCTTGTCTTTAATTGGCTGGAAGGTTTTGTGCAGGTTGACACAGTTTGTTTTTGTTGGCGTTTGTGGAGCCTGGGCTGTCTACAGTGACCCTGTTGTGTGTGTGTGTGTGTGTTTTTTTTTTTTTGTTTTTTTTTTTATAAAGTGTGTTCTGGGGACAGGCAGCTCGCAGATAGTGAGATGTTTTCTGTATGTGACAAAAAATGTTGTAGCCTAAATAACCGTGTGACATCGCTTAGAGCACCTTTTGTAAGCGAAAGGCTACTTTTAACTGTAAGATGTTTTCTTTTCTAATGAAACTGTGATTTCATACTTTTTTTTTCTTGAAATTATTTAGAAATGACAGCATCAGTCTGTCTAACTTATTTAAAATAAGTCCTGGAAGAACAGTTGAAGACTCATAATACTTGGATTTTTAGACGTAACATGGGATTAATTGACTCGTCCCCATCCCCACACTGATTCAGGGGGCGGTACTGCCTCGCCCACGCGTCTGAAAATGTATGTATTTAATACGACTACTGTCTTTCTAAAGAGTGGTTTCATTCTATAGTAATGCAAGGGGATTTAAGGGTGTGACTTTGAAATGTTCAGATTAGCTTTGCTTTATGGGATCTTGAAATTGAAATTGTCCAGATTTCAGATGAATGCAGAGGCAACCCTGTGCTTGAACCAGAGTTTCTCAGTTGTTTTTCAGCCAAGGACCCATGATACAGGATAGAGAACAAAGCAGGGACCCACTCATGTATGGCCCTTTTAAAAAAAAAATAATTTGACGTAGCCTATTTTTTTTTATACTTCTATATTCTTTGTTATGTGAAATAACCCGAGGCATGTATTAGATATTTGACAAATGTTAAAGATTATTTGCACCATTTCACAGAATATCCACTGATAGACATTAATTCAGTTAGCTGCAACACTGTACCTCAACAAAATATCCAAGGCAAATCAAGAGAAAAGGGCTAATTTAGGAACACAAAGACACACACACATCAAAAGATGATCTGATGATCAGATGATCTGTGAACTATTTCAGATTTAAAAGTTAAAATAGTATTTGGGAAGCCTTTTGTAACACAAAAATGATTACATTTCCCAATCTGTTAAAACTTTACTTCAAGGTATCTACATATGTGTCATGACACTGTCATAACACATGAACCTAACCAAATCTTGTCATGACAAAACCAAATAACACGTCCTAAAAGAAGTGTTTTGTCATAATTGTTTATGACTTGTTTATAAGGTTTTATGACACGTTCATTACAGTGTCATGTCACTGTTATGTAGATACCTTCAAGTAAAGTGTAAGCCATGATCATTTCCATGAATGAATCTGAAAACCTTTCCCTTTGACCGGTATTCATGGCCACAGACACCAGGAATTATCCATTGCGCAGTATTTAGTGTGTTCATAGAATCACAGAGCTCACTTACAGTGGGATGACACACTGTAGGTAGAAAAAACCATTCCTGTCTGCCGTATTAAATCTATAAATATGTTTACAATGTGAAATCACATTTGTGTTTACAACTGGGTGGCTTATTTTATTTGTAACACTGAAATCAGTAGCCAGATCCAGACATATATTAATTTGTCATTTATTTACAGTTTACATACTTTTAATGCATTTATTTGAATAAATACATAAGCCAAGAATGAAACCTATCTGGCGATGGGTGTTGGTCTACTGGCAGCAAATGAAAACTACTTAAATACTTAGAGGCTTTCTTAATTGCTTTTTTTCACCTCATCCCAAGTAACATGGCTATTTACAAAATCCAGTTGAATTGAATAGACGAGAGTAGGAATGTCAGACTAGTTCTACAGAAAGTCCTATTAGTCTCAGACTATGTTACTCTCCTTAAGGCCCAAGTCTGAGACCAGCAGAGGAAAGATATGATTGTGCATATTGTAACTTATAGTAAACTGTTAATGTCCACCAGATTTACATTTAGCTGCACCTCCCTAATGAAATGCTCCCCTTTCTGTAACAACTGCTCCTCTGTTTACATGAAAACATGTTTTGAGTGTTAGAGTGGAAGTGGAGTGTGATAATTACAGAAGTGCACATGTAATCTGTGTACCCGCTTTTCATGTTTGTGAAATGACAATGAGGCTTTTGTAATGGCAACTTGTTAGAGGGAGCTGTAGTTGAAACAGAAGAAACAGCCTTGTTCATTCATTAAGTGCTGAATGTGAAAAGAAGTAAGAAATATCTTTATAAACCGCACAGGAAGTAAAAATATTTGGAGTGTAAAGGAGGTAGTTTGACATTAGGGTTGGGCATCGTTTGGATTTTAACAATTCTGATTCCGATTCTTCCTTTCGATTCTGATTATTTGAGGGGTGGAGTTGAAACGGGTCACATGCTTATTTCACAAATAAGAGTAAAGTTTTCCTTTGATTTAATGGTGTTATGCAGTTTTACAGGGCTTTTCTAACATAAAATAAAGCCACACTGGAGCGCTGCTTGCTACGGCAACCAAGACTTAACGCATGTTAATGAGTGGATTTGTAATAAAATTATCCAAACGATTCGAATAAGGAAACGTAATTTTTTTTCTTTTTATTTTTTTTTAAACCATCCCAAATATGAATCGGTTCTCGATGCCCAATCCTATTTGACATTTTGCTAAATGCTCTTAATCGCTTTTCTTGCTGAGCGTTCAGTGAAATGATCGATATCACTCTCATGTCTGTGGGGAACTAATATGAATCTAACGCCAACAGCCGGGTAACGTCGCTGATAGCTTAGCATAAAGACTGGAAACGAGGAGGGGGACAGTTAGCATGGCTCTGTCCAAAAGGAACAAACATGTCTCACTAATTAAAATGTATCTGGTTTGTTCATTTTTTCCAACTATTCCTTTTATTTTATTGTAATACTGAGTGACTATACCTGAAGGACCTGATGCAGTTATCCCCATGTTGCATATTTCACACTTCAAAGTCTAATTATTAACAATGTTCTTTTTCTGAACACACGTACACTGTTGGAGGTTTGAACACACACCCCAGTCTCAGGACAGATGGCGGGGAAAACAAAACAAATGTCTTGCTTCATGTGATGAATGTCTTAATGGCAGCAAATGATATGTTAATTTGTGCTGAACAGGCTTATGGTCGACGGTGAATTTAGACAGTGTTTACAGGACTTTGACATATGAATTGTCATAAATACTATGAAATTATGTTGTTATAAATGTTAGTTTGTTGTGATTAAATCACATGAACTGAAATTAAATTAGCATTAAGATGCGGGGCTGATTGAGATGACATGTGTTTGCATTGCTCGTGTTGCTGGCTGAAATATAACAAATGTCTCCCATTTCTCACTCATTCCCCTCTGGCTGTAAAATCACTGGACTAACATTTTTTCATTCATGACCAATTTATTGAGAGAGGCAATAAATCCTTTCAAAGGACATGCGATGTCTTGTTTTTATTGTGAATCCTTAGAGCTGTTACGCAGGGATGACCTCAAATTCGGATTCCTTCAGACTGCACTTCTATGAGAGTAATTATATTTATTTTTAGGTTTAATTGAATTATTTCTCTCCTGCTAGATTTGGGATAGCATTGACAACAATCCTGAGGGTGGTGCCAAAACTCTGGAGTAGTAAACCATTTATAAAACCAACTATCTCTAACAGGATGTGACCCCACATCACCTACAGTAAGTGTAAAAATCAAGACCTAAGAACTTGGAGACTACAAAAATGCCCAGGGCTATTTATTGATAGTATACAGCAGGTTAGTGTGTCAGGGACTTTAGTGGAAGTGAGATGTATTGCAATGACCTCATTGGGCAGTAGCTTTTAGCTTTGCTGACAGACTGAAAAAGAGAGCGGCAGACAGCTGGGCGGACCGACTGAGGCTGACAAGAAGAAACCAGTGGCCTCTGCTGAGCGTCATCAGGAACTCAATTCATCTTTCTCTCGATCTCGTTTCACCTTCCTTCAACTCAGAGGCCTTTTTAGCATTCTGGTGTAAAGTGTGACACTGAACATGTCTGGTCCGTGGTTTGTAGGCTTGTGTCCCACTCCTCTTTTTATCTGGGTCACCTCCTCTGAAGCCGAGTAGCCCATCTCTCCAAAACGTTTAATTGGACTGTTTGATGGATTCATTTGGATCCTTGTCTCAGCCAAACATGCATTAAACAGAAATTCAGGACACAATACACTTGATATCCCTGCATGCTCGCTGAAGATTAAGTTTCCCCGTCCAGAGGACTTATCATCATCATCATCATCAGTGTTATAAGGGATCAGATTAAAAGGTTAAACCTGTAACTCACATGCAAAGAGCGTAACACGGGATTAGTCATCACACACCAACATGGGGTCAGTCTGTCTGTCTGGTCTGTCTGGTAGGGGTCAAACAGAAGGACAGGCAGGCTGATGGCCAACACACTCCTGTAGGACTCATAAATCACTAACGTCTAATCTTAGCTTAGCATCACTTTTAAAGCTACCTACTTCAGCAATTAATAAAAAAAGACAGACACATATACATGTTTTTATTTGGCTTAAGGTTTTAAAGTTGGGAATTCAGAGCAGGTGCCCAGAGGTGTCGCAGTCAGAAAACAACATTACAAGAGCTCTGCTCGCCTTCAAAGCCAGATTAGGAGCCAGTGCTTTTTAGCCACAGTAGTTGCAGAAAACAGTAGTCCCAACAGAAAATCAGCAAACTTTCCTTGCTATTTCAGCGCACGCTAGCTATCCAGCTTTGTGGAATTTTTCAAAACAGTCCAGTTGTATTCTTGCAAATTGTGACTGTGCAAGATCCCCAGTCTTTGCAAAACCTTAATGTCTGTGACTAGAAAAATCAATGACATTATGACAGCTTGTCTTCGGATCTGAGATTGTGTCAGACTTTAGTCTTTTCAAAGACTTTTCAGTCTTTTGTGTATGGTAGGCAGGAGACATTTTGTCAGAGTAACGCTGCTAGTAAATATGCGCTGGTCTAAAACAAACCTGGCAACAGGACCTGTAAAAAGTCATTAAACTATTATTAATAGTACTAAAGTACTTGGGATTCCGTCCCTGTGTCCTATAAAACTAGACTCTGCCACACTTATTAGACCTTCAGTTATGGGATAACAGTATACATACTTTTAATAGCCGAAACTTGTAAATTCCACAGTGGTAACACAATATCATCATACGTCATATTAGTCTGCAAGTCTGCATTTATTCATTGCAGTGTTAAAATTATATATTTATGTTCTGTCCTCTTGTCAGCTTCTAGCCTTTTGTTTATCTCTTTCTCACTCATGCTTTGGCAGGACAAACACACACTCACAGCACACAGCCCTGGAATACTTGGCTACACAAAGCATTAATGCAACATATCAGGTGAAACGTCAGGAGGGGAATAGTTTACGGCCACCGGCCAGCCCCCC
>NC_048420.1:21882517-21973702 GCF_013103735.1 Etheostoma cragini | reverse complement strand
CCCCCGGGTCCTGACCTGCCCCTTTAAATGCGATACAGTGATCAAACTGTCTCCCTTTAACAGCTCGCTAATTCATGAGTTTTGGCTCAGGATGAATTGGGAGGTAACTTGTTGTTGTTCCTCTACACAGATGATCTCTTTCTCTCAACTCCACTTAAATAACATCAAGAATTTATTATTAGCTCATACCAGCAGTGATGTGTTATTTGGCCTTGAATGCTGTGGTGGTTTAGATGCTGCAAGGAGCGGAGTGGGTACAGCGAGTTCAAATGTCAAAAGCTGAAGTCACTTTTTCTTTTAATGTCCAGGGAAACCTGAACCAACATGTCGACAGGTTGATTTAAGTGGAGTGTGTCGGGGGGTGGGGTGGGGTGGGGTGCTCATGGACAGTGGGTGCTCATAGAGAGTGGGTCAGTGTGTTTGAACACTTATTCGTGATATGTGTCTCTGAGAGGAGAGGTTCCTTCCCTCCACGGAATCCCTTAAGAACTTATTTCGTAAAGAAAATGATGGTGGTGAACAGAGACAGACAAATACAGTTTTAATCCCATACTTTTCTGAAAACCGACATGCTACGCACAATGTTATTTTTGAAGACTGAGAGGTTAAAATTGTCCGTTTATGAAATTAGCCGCCCACGTGTCAACGTAGTCTAAGATATGATGGCATGCCCACAAATGGACTAACAAAGTTACGTTTGGTAAAACATGATATGGAGTTGTCAGTGAGGCCTTTAAGAGGGAGGAACGGCTAAGTAAACAAAGGCTCTGTCTCAAACTGCCTACTCGCACACTTCAAACTCTTAGTTTTAAGTATATATTGTAGATAACGCAAAACGTCTGTGCCCTGAAAGTATCCAGATGGCTAAAAAAAAGGTTAAAAAGTTCAATGTGGAACGATGGACCTTACTCAGATTTAACGGGTGCCATTTTATCTACAGAGCGGAAAGGAGAGGGACCAGGCTCGTTCCGAATACAATCTCGAATTTTATGAAAATTGTTTAATAAAACGTGTTTCTAAAAACAGTTTAAGCAAGAAATAGGCCAGACAGTTGCTGAATCTGTCCGTTGTTTTGATCGACAAAGGTCATTTCAATATATTTGAGAGGTAGGTGTTTTAACAGGAGTTCCTTTTGGGACCTTGGGGCCCTAACCATTGAAAGCGGGCACTACGGCAGTCAGTAGTCAGTGCACATTAGCAGTGTACTGACAGAGGTATGCGGAATGAGACACAGCCAAAGTCTCATCTTCCGTGATGTCTCAGATCACAGCTTTCCTTTCTTAGTGCTGCCAAGATAATAAAAATCATCAAAATTAACAAAGCTTAAAACATAGTTCAGAGGATTTGAAGAAAATTACTGGAAATAAAAACCAGGGTTTGAAAGTGATATGGGGATTGAGGGCAGTATTGACATCCTTGTAGGCTGAATATATCCTGTAGCAGTTTGTTTTTTTTTGTCACCTCGGCTAATTTACATCTCCTCCGGCTTTTATTAGACTGGGCAGCGCTTCAGCATTCTGCTGGTCTGTTGCTGCTCCTTCTCTCCCTCTGACCTCCATTTTTTAAATGCTGTAGACGCTCCCTATCAACGAAGGAGTAAAAGATCAAATGTTTTCTGGCAAAATACTTGCACAGTAGCCGGCTCCTGCCACTGCCGCAGCCTGGGAAGCTGCAGAGTATGGCTCTAAAAAAACAACACAAAGCCAGCGATGGTGTCATCGACTAATCAAAGTGGAACGACAGGACCTCAGATTCTTAAGGAAACTTAAAAAAGTTTGAGTTAAGCCAGGTGGATTATTTTCCACATCAACAGCTCAATTCTGAAGATACCATTTTTTAATTTCATTTAGCTGACCCTTTAATCATAAGAGACTTCCATCATAAACATTGGTCCGCAGCATCGGGAGCGGTTCGTGGTGCAGGGTCTTGCCCAAAGACACTTTGACATCTTACTGCAGGGCCAGGGACTCGAATCAGCGACCTTCCGATTGAGAGAAGACAACTCAGGGGGACAGCAGCCCCTCAAAGTTGTTGTTGTGTGTTTTGCATTGATAAACCGTGACCTATTGCTCAAACTGGATTCCCCCGTGTGACAGTGTGTGACTTGGCTAACCAAGAGGCCGAGGGGTCGGAGCTGTATGGGCACATACTGTACGTGCTGCTGAAAGGTTGCAGTGTTAGATTTACGATAGCGGATCTATTTTTAAAAACATCTGGGGAAGCTCTCTAGATGGTCTTCACTGTATGTTAGTATGTGTGTACGTATGTATGTGTGTGTGTGTGTGTGTGTGTGCGCGCATGTATGACGCTTTGCTTTGGTGTATAATCTTACGACCATGCCAGTCATGATTTTTAAGGTCAACCTACTTAAAATCATGTTAAATAATCTATTTGTTTGCAGAAAACAGATATGTGTCTTTAAAGTGTACAGTCAAATCATGGGACGATTCATTGTGTCATCAAACTGTTCACAAAGGAGCCTTTTACCAAAACAATCACTTTAATGTTCAATTATAGTTTAGAGACTGCAAATCTGTGGTTAATAAACAAGTATTTTGAATTGTACATTTACATTGAGTTGGCAACACTTTGTATTGCTGTATTTTTGTTGTGCAATATATAAAGTCATTACATTCTAACTTAAAACATTTCATTTAATACATTTCACGGCCTTGTCTTGCACCCGGCGCAGCACAGCCCAAAGCCCAAAGACCGAGGCAGTTATTACTTTCCCGTCCTGTGCCCAGGTCTTTTAAATAACAAATGCAACTGCGCCCATCTGTGCTACGTGCTGGTCTTACAGGGAGGTGTGTTCAGGTGCATTCTTAGTGTATTGCTATCTTGAGGAAACAGAAAGTGATTACGCCATTGACCAACAAAAACCTGGTCTAAAGTCAGTAACGCAGCATTTCATTGTTATTTCAACAGCAAATTAGTAAAATGTGCCTAGACTTATGTACAGCGTGCACGCTATGCTCGTTATACACACAGGGAAGCACAGCAGCACACACACATGCAAAACATTAAAAAGATTATGAATTAAAATTATACGGTGCAAATCCGCCATCACAATAGCAATGCGGCAAGAATCCAACACACCTGGCTTTTAAAGGGATGGAAGATGACACTCTGATTGGTTCATTGCATGTTACGCCCAAAACACACCTATGAATTAATGAAGACAATAAGTACAACCCTTTTGAACCATGCACCCGGCGCATGGACCCTTTTTTCCACCATCAAACTGGCAAAAGTGGATTTGGACACGCCCTAAACGCACATGCGCCAGGTGCGTCATACCGTGTGCTTAGATTGTCAAAATAGGACCTTTACAGTACAAAATAAAATAAGGCAAAGTTCTGCAGTTATGTACAGAAGGCTACAACAGCGTAGGACAAATGCTACCATGTTAAAATACAAAACAGTGTTACTAGTGCTACACAAGTACTACTTAAATACATGTTTCATATGAATATTTACTTACAGAAAGTGCCTTTGGTAGATATTTACTGCACATGTTGGCCCTTTGAAACACTTACTTCTTGTATGAAGACAGGTCAAGGACAAGTATTGTGGTTTTTGCACTGCACCTCTCAGACGGGTTTACGGCTGTTGAATCCTCTCAATAGTCTAAACCCCGATATAGAGGCAGTGAGCTAAAGATACAAGGACACAGTAGCATTACAGCACAAATAAAAACTAGTGATTTCCAGAGCTGCAGCTGCTACAGTTTTTTTTAGTCCGTTGAATGTGATTGTTAAGCTACAATCAGTGTTTTAATTTTTTAAAGTATATTGTTAAATAAATTAGCTAACTGCCAAAAACTGATTCCATCACTAGTAGCTCTCAAACCTTCAGATGCCTTCGAATAACAGCATCTTAGCAATGTATGTATTGTTTGTATTAACGCTAAAATATTGTAGTATTAAACTTTTTTTTTCTTCTTTTTTTAACTTTTCGTCTGAGCTTGTCCTCCCCATAAAAGAAGTCCATGAGTTGCTTGTACAAGCTGCAATTACGAGGCATATTTACATTTTATTGTTTGGCGTGGTCACTCTCTAACGGCCGTAGTAATCATGACGGGAGCAAAGCAGAAAGCAGGAAGTGTAAGAGCGCCAACTTCTGCATAAGGAGGCAGGTTTGGAGGGTGGGGGTGTGGCTTTGTCCAACTGCCATGCTTTGTTTGTTTGGAAGCCATGATGTCTCTACCTTTTATCATGGGTGGACCAAATTCTGTCAAAAGCAGAGAAAAGGTAGGTAACATTCCCCTTATGATGTCATAAGGGCAGATTCCAGATTGGCACATCTGAGCTATAATTTTCTCAAAGGCAGAGCAGGATACCCAGGGCTCGGTTTACACCTATCACAATTTCTTGTGATGGTTTGGTATTTTGTTATATATTTCCTCCTTGTGATTGTGTTTTTTGGTCTTGTAACTGTTTTAGTCCTTGGTTGCTCCCTGGTCTTGTGTAGTAGTGGTTTCTGTCTTTTGGTCCCCCGTGAGTGTCTGCATGTACTGTTTCCTGTTTTGTTTTAATAGTCTGGTTTTCTCTGCTGTCTTGTCTTTAGTTTTACTTCCTGTGTTTTCCCGCTCTTGTGATTACCTGATGTCTTCCACCTGTTTCCCAGCCCTTGTCACCTGTCTCTTGTTATCTCGTTACCTTTGGTCTTGGTGTTCCTGTGATTACTGTTTGCCTCTTGCATCATTTTGGATGTCTTTGCCTGCTGTTTGCTGGACACCTTTTGTTTATAGGAGCTTTTTCATTATTAAGTATTCTAATTCTATTTTGCCTGCGGTCTCTACACTTGGATCCTACATTCCCTGAAGCTCCCTTGACATTTCAGGCCACTTGGGGACCATAGGCAGACGGGGGCAAGTCAAATTGGCCATGGGACCTTTTAATAAAATAAACCTAAACATCACATGTCCTTCAAAAAAGTAATAAAAAAGTTGCTTCATTATTCAGTGTTCTCATTTATTTTGACTCCTCATCTCTCTCCTCTCCCCTCCATCTCTTTCATCCTCTTGATTTCTCCTTTTCCTCTGCTCGTCTTCCTCTCCTCTTCCAGCCTCACCCTCTCCTTCTCCATCACCCAGTCCCCTCCGAGGTAATTCAGTGCAACCTCGGGTTGCCCACGGAGCCGCGGCCTCGGGTCGAGGAGCGACTTGAAGAAGCAGCAGGCGAGTGAGGTGAAACATGCAAACTGCGGTGCTACCGGAGGAAAAGGTACTACCCCGGTTAAATGGATGACATCCTGTGTGCTCTCGACCTGCCTTCCTTCCCACAAGTCCAGTTCATCATCAGGGCCTTCTGCTCTGTCAAACCACTCCAGATACTTCTGGTATGAGCGGCAGTCGCCGGCTGTTTCAGTCCAGGGATGACTGCCGGTGAGCATGGCGTAGGTCAGGATCCCCAGCGCCCAGCTGTCTGTGCTGGGCTCCACAGACACCCAAACTCTCTTTTTCTTCTCTTCCTCTTGCTTTTTAACAACGACATTCCCGTCACTCATGCTCCTCCAGCTGTCCTCATTGCCGCGAGCGATCTCCGACTCCGGGGTGCAGTACGGAGAGCTGTACCAGACCTCCGGGACCCTGGTGCCCCTGGCCTTCACCTGTTGATATGATATGATATTTATTTATCTGTCATGACCTCATTTGACATATGAGTGTATAGTATGAGCGTTATGTTTTATACTGACCATGCCAAAGTCTCCTAGTTTGACCCAGCGGCAGGCAGAGTCGCACAGGAAGACGTTCTCTGGTTTGAGGTCTCTGTGGACAAAACCAAGAGAGTGCAGGTGGGACAGAGCGCCACACAGCTGGGACACCACCCGCTGACAACAGTCTTCCTCTATACCGACCTGGGGAGGAAGAAGGGTGGGGGATGATGTGAGGAAAAGCTAATGTGAGCTATACTGAAATCAGATGTCGTTATTTCATCAAATCTGAACACAAAAAACATGATAAATAAAAGTATGCCTTCTACTTTTCACACAACTCCTAATAGCTCTGATGAAATAACCATGTACCTCGGGCAGGATGACATCGTAGAGATCGCCAAAGAGGCTTGCTTGCTGAGCAAAGACGTAGTGGGAAGGTGTTGAGTAGGCGATTCCCAGGGCTGTGGTCAGGGACGGGTGGGTGCAGAATGACAGCGAGAGGTTGTACTCCCTCAGGAAAGAGAAAAGAGACGTGGACTCCCGAGGGAAGAACTTCAGCGCCATCGGCGTACCTGGAGGACACACTGGATAAATATCGATGTTGCTGTCTTTTTGATGAGACTAGACAAGACTATGATGAACGTCAGTTCCCCTCTCCCCCTCACCTCTCTTCCTGTGTACAGCCAGCATGACTTTGCCATACGAGCCTTCACCCAGGAGCTTTAGGATCTTGAAGTGCTCCGATGTGTCCATGGCGGTCAGAGACTGAGCCGTCAGATGGCACATCTCGTCCAGAAGCTTCGTGGCAGCCTGGACGCACACACACACACACATACACACAGACACACACAGACACACACAGACACGCAAGGGACAAAAAAAGCAACCTTACATTAGTTTGTTTGGAGTAGAAGTCAGATTTCCCTCAAACCTGAAAAATGAGTAAGACCTACGTTAAAGACTGTTGCCTTTTCGACATGAGGTGCACACTCATTGTCAACTTTTACAGAGTTGCAATAGCGAGCATCTTCACTGGAAATTTTCTTGTTGTCTTTTATCCCATGAGTAAATTTCACCTGGCAGATTTTAGTCTGGATGTCACCAAAAGGCAGAATGTGGAACCAGCATTCACAAAACCAGGACCCTGACAACAAAGTCCGGCTCAACAGATGTACATTTCTGGGATAAAGCTTGACACTACGCGCCGGATGTTCCTCCTCTCTTGCTGTCTCCTCTATTGGGGCTTAGCGCCGGCAATGATGGTTGTGTTTGGCATAAAGAAATGCAAACAAGCTGGAGAGTTTGTTGCCTTTATCTTTATCTTTTATGACAGGTGGTGAGACCAGACTGCAGCACTGACACCACACTGTGGGCATGGGTCTGGCAATGCAAGACTACCAACACCACAACTGCTAAAATCTTTGTTATTATCCACAGCTGGTATGACATGTCAAAATAAATGTCATGGTTTAATAACATCATAATGTAGACCAATCAGTAAACCCCTAGTCTGCATAAAACAAAACTTAAGAGTTTAAACATGCCCTTTTTTTTTTTTTTATAGTGCTAAGGCTTTTGCAGCTCTTTGGATTGTTACACAACCATTGCAGTGATGATGGTCGTCATGGCGATGCTGGCAGCAACACTGATCCACTGGTATAAACATGTCTGTTAATAGCCTCATGAAATCCTGTCACACACAGACACACAGATCTTGGTTTTGTCTGGTGGAACGTTGATGTTTCCACCACAGCTGGCACCCTCGGGCCCTGGCTAGGTTTTGGTGTCAGCATACATCCCGACAGCTCATTACAGCTCACTAGAGAACAACTGATCTGTGAATATGTCGTACACACATACTGCGAATCCTGGCCCAGGCTTCATCTACACTTGACAATTCGGCCTCATTTTGGGATCAAATATGCAGATTTTTACAGGAAAAAATGTAACATTTGTCCATTTTAAGATGTAAAATGTAGGCTACAAGTAGGGAGTGTTTTTAGTGCTTGGCATGATTCATAAATGTTAGCAGTAACTAATTTGGACCAAAAAAGGAGCATAATTCAGCAGTTATGTAACGATCCTCTACATGGAAATGGATCTCTGTGGACTACAAACATCAGAGATCTTGTGTTTAAACAAATACATCTTTCACTCCTCAAGCAATCTAATATTTTACACTCCATTTTTCACAGGTTTCAGTATTATTCAACATCATCTCTGTAAATAATGTAAACGCAAGTGATTACTGCCATTCATGATCCAACATATAAGTTAGTTTTTGTGCAAAAGAACAAGTTGATAGTTGAGAAGGATGCGTTGATTTAGACATCAAAGAAGCAACATGTCATTGATTTACTGTATCATCTCACTGCAAAACTTCTTAATGAATGTTTTTTTTATGGAATTACTGTGTTCCTCTTTCATATTAGGCATTAAACGTACACTGAGTTAGAGCTGCTTGCAATTTTCAAGTTTCTAGATGAACAAACTGAGAAACTGATTGCAACCTGAAATAATTCTTGTTAGTCTTAAAATTTTCTTTAAAAGTGTTAAAATGTATATTTTGACAACTTTAACTTCTATAAGATTGTGACAATACAAGGCAACAAAAGCCCATTATGGACTATAATGATGGTAATCAGGACAAAGATAGTAGTTGTAATGAAATAAACACAAATATGTTATAATACAATTCCCAATGCACTTCAAGTAAAATGCTACTGCATCAGACATGACTATATATGATTCCTCTAAGAAGGGTTAATTTTCATAGTAAATATATTTAAATATGCCTTCATTTTTCTTTTTATTGTACCCACAAATTATAATCCAAAAACAAAATCTTCAACATCTAATAAAGGGTCAATTCACACCAAATACAATATTTTTTCCTTTTGTTGTGTACCTCACAGTGGTAGTTCTTAATGCAGATAATTTATGTTTTTATTTTTCCAGATCATGGCATCTCTCTCTCTCTCTCTCTCTCTCTCTCTCTCTCTAACAAATTACTGCTTTGCAAGCAGTAATTTTTTTATGAAAAAGTATGAATGAAACTATAAAAACTATGAAATTGTAGGGCTCAATGCGCGAGTACCACAAATTCTGATTACAAATCTAAATCACCTTCAGCATTGTTATACAACTAAAAAGGTAAATGAGAAAATGCGTTTCTAAAAATTGAGTGAAACGACCCTTTCATCTATGAACACATTCCTCATGATGGTTTCCTACTAGTGAGCGCATCACCAGTTTTTGACTTACTGTCATTTTTGCCGGTATATTTCAATTCGACGCTGTGAATCTTCAGTAAGAAATCCGTCCAACATAAATCTTCTCCATTAAGCAGGTGCGCCTGTCAGGAAATCCTCCTCAGAACCTCCTCTGCTGCACTTCTTTCCAGCGTTAGCTCCAAACCGCAGGAGTCTGAGAGCGTCTGGTTGTTGTCTGCAGTCAGCGGAGGAACTCTGGAAACTGCCCGATGAGCGTGTTGGAGGATTTCGTGTGTGCTGCCACTGCAACTTTTATCTCAAAGTGATCTGTCCTCACCTCTTCTCTAGCCCCCCCCCCCCCCCCCCCCCCCCCCCCCCCCCCCCCCCCCCCCCCCCCCCCCCCCCCCCCCCCCCCCCCCCCCCCCCCCCCCCCCCCTCCTGTCCTCCCTGTGGATCCTGGCTAGTGGCAATCATACATGCGTGTGTGCGTGTGTGTGTGTGTGTTCTTGTACTTCTATCTTTGTGAAGACCAGCATGAGTGTGAGGACATTTATGTGATGTAAAATAAAAAATGTGTGTTTGTGTGTGTTTGCATGGACTGTACAGTCTCACCATGTGTCAAAACACAGACAACGTACACAGGACTGATGCGTGGTGGTGATAACAGGCAATTCATGTGCTAATATCCAAATTTCCCAGTATATTTCAGACATAGTCTTGGTAAGTTCAGTATGATGAAAATCCTTCATCATTAAATCTCATTTTAACTTGTGCAACCATCTAGATGCAAAGGTAAGTAAAGAAAAACAAAAGACACCATGAATAGAACCAGTCTTTAGCCACAATAATAGTATTTTAAGAGCTTTATTTCAGGAATAAATCCTCCAAATTAAACAACAAAATACGTGATTTATTATGTGCCCTGTAGGACGACAAATATAAAAAATGTCTTCCAAAAACATAAATCACTGTTTAAAAATAAATATTTTATTATGTGACAACACTGTGGTTAAGGTGTGGTCAAGTTTAGACACCAAAACAACTCAGTTAGGATTAGGGGAAAATGGTGGTGTGGGTTCTTTGTTAAGGAAACATTGTTTAAGACTAGCCTACAATGTTGGGATTAGGCGAATGGTTGCGGTTAAAAGAAACCACAGTTGACTGTCGGTTGGAAACAGGAAAAAAAGAGCGTTGTTCCGTGCTGAAGTCTAATATTTTGTTTACCACCTCATCAAACCAAATCCTTCCTCTACACGGACCTGGTCGCTCTCCAACATCCCCTGACTTCCTTCTTGGCTCCCAACATAATTACTCCTTTGGTCTTAAAAAAAAAATGAAGGAAGTGAAAAAGGTTTTACAAGGTTAATTAGTAAAAGTAGTTTAACTGCACGTAACAGACAGAGTCATGCGGCACAAATTGAGGTGAAAAAAAAATCTGTGTGCAAGTTGGATAGTTATTTGGAAGAACTCTTTTCAGAACTAATAAAGCTAAATTTATGGTGTTATTTTTGTTTTTGATCTTCACCCACTGAGCGGCTTTTTGACTGTGTACTGCAGTGAACAGCGTCCTCTGGCAGCAGAAAGAACAAAACATTTTACCAAAAGCACGGGGAAAATGTGTGTGGTGTTTCATCTCCGTCCTGTTGTGTCAGAGACAATATGTAACTGTTGATCTGTCAGTCAACAAATTATCAACTGAAACTTTCTCTCACTGCATGCAAAACATTCTTTCTTTCTTTCGGTTCCCCCCCCCCTTTCCCGTCCTCTCTCTCTATTTCTAGTGAAAGAATTTTTTTCTCACACCGTGTGGGTTGTAGAGCTCTCAGCTGCTACCAGTGACCGCAGTCCGTACAACTGCGGGATCACTCAGACTTTCCCTGGAGGCTGGTGTTAGTTACAGCGAAAGTTTGCCCATGTGTGAGATCATCTGTCTGTGGCCACTCGTCAACACACTGACATTATGCAAGTCACTGTTTGTTACTTCAGGGCTCATGTGCAGTGCACAGCTGAACAGCAGTGAACATTACATTTAAGCCATACATTCAAGCTATTGCCGAATGACTTGATACAACGCTAATTCATCTCCATTAAACTCTGTGTGACAAAAACTATGCACAATAGCAAATACTTCTAGTTGTCTAAATCTTAACAAATCATTGTGGCAGATTAAATCTTCAATGTTTGCTTTAAGTATTTTGGACAGTGTTTGGAAGGCCCTGAGAAACAGTGTTGTCCTACCAACAGGCCTTTTTCACAGAAGACATTTTTTCAGTTGGAAAACTACAGGTGTAAATAATCAAGTTAATGATGGCTGAATTTGTTGCTTTAGTTTTAGGGTCCTTGTATTGTGCATGCACTCACTTTTGGCTTACAGGGACACTTTAGTGGAACAACATCATTGTCAATGTGATTAGCAACACCTGGGCTTTTCCTGCCATGAGAAGGCAGACTGTGGTGAAAAAAAGGCTTCAGAAAACACTTTGAAAACACTCAAATGGGTAATTTTGGTATCATTTACAAACAATTTATGTGAACTGAAGGACTTAAAGAGGAAGGAAAAATCAAGAAAAAACCCTCTCACCATCCAAAAGTACAAGGTAAAGCTCAGTTAAACCAAAATAGTGTAAAGTGTGATTATGTTAAGCAGTACAGAAGATCTCCATGGAGCAGTCATATCTCTGTTTCAAGTGTCAGGCTTTATTAATGACTTCATGTAAAACATTCAAAAACAAAACATTCAAAAGGTATAAATAATACTTTAAAAAAAGGCACTACAGTATGACCATACATTATTATTATTATTATTATTAAATATTACACAATAGATAACCCATAGAAAAACACGAGATGCCAGCATCCCACACTATATAATATAAAAAGCTCATAAATAGCATCCTAAACAGGGTAAAAAAAAACAACAGTAGAAAAATATTTATTGTACCACAACATTATCTTGTCATATAGCTCAATGAGTAGATCAACACTCAGGCGCTGTGAATGTAAACAAAGGGAATGACAGGTGCCTCTGAACAATGCATCAGTACTGCACATTTAAAGGCCTCATGTAAGACAACACTTAAACATATTTTGTTTAGAACATGCAAAATTCTTACATTCTGTTTCGCTGCTGAACTGATGTTTCTAGAACTCAACATCTTGCAATGTGTTTTGCGTCAAGAAACCGACTCACAAAACACAAAAATCTCTTCCGGGTAGACAACTGAAGTGCGGAGATATGTGAAAGAGGCAAACATGTTTTCTGTTGTTGTTTTCAGCCGTAACTAATGTTTAAAGCTTTAGTGCACAACAATTTTCACTGAACGTCCGTTACATTCAAGCCATTGCCAAACGCTACAAAGCTAATTAAGACTAAGACTCTGCATTTCCTAGTGTGGCTCTGTTCAGAAGATTGGGTCGTACGGAGCTAGAAACTCGAGTGAAGATAATTACCTCTTCTGAAGAGTCCACAATGTTTTTTAAATCCTCCTTGTGTCCTCCTTGGCTACTAGCAACTGCATTGATGCTACACGGGGGTGGTACGCGATCATGAAAGGCTTTTATCACGTGCACGCGCCAACAGTTTTGTTGTCATTGCTTTAGAAACCATGCACTATGGCTTTAAAGATATAGTGAAACACAGAGGTACACTTATATCTTTTGTCTCTGCTGTACTCATTTGCTCATGTGTTGCTTTTCTAGCATCTTTGATAAACCAAATCTAGTGTAATGAAAAGCAACATCTCACCACTGATCAGTCTGATTGCTAGGTTGGGTTCTGCCATTTTTTTTTTGTCTGTGGCCCAAAAGGTAATTTAGGTCTCAACCTAATTTGGCAATAGTGTTGACATATGAACGTATCAAATATGCATTTTAGACAAATGAGATGAGAGAATATCCAGTTTTTCCTCGTCCCTGTTTGCTCAGCGCTGTTAAATTGTATGTAAAAATTCAGTTTTCGAAACAGGAAGTTATTGTAAACAAACATCATGATTGGGTCTATGCTGACATCAGCTTGCTTGCAGTGACAATGTTAACATGCAGATGCTAAGCGTGTTTTTAACATATTTTAGCCCAATCTATCCAGTAGACATTGGAATATTTCACGTGATAAATGGACACTTTGACTTTTGGGTGGCGTTACAAAAAAAGCAATCTTCAAAGTCATTCAAATGCATCCTCCTGGCACCATGAATACATGTCCCAATCTTCATGGCAATATATCTAGTATTTGTTGAGATATTTTAGTCTGGACCAGGTCTAAGATTCCTCTCTGGATAAAGTTCATGTAAGTTAACAATGGTTTTGTTGGACGACATTTGCTACGAGTTGCTTAAATGCTGAAGGCTGAGGCATACTAATGTCGAGGGCAGTGGGATAGTCTCTGGAGATGCACCAAAACTCTTTTGGACCAGTTACAAAAGACTTCCAAACGTTCAGAGATCTCAATGGAGAACTGGAGCACATCGAAGGCTGTGGAGACGACCGGGAGGGAGGCAGACGGGGACTGAGGAACCTCTTCACTGATCTGAACACAGAAACAATAATTCAAGTTTAGGAAGCAGCTTGCAAATCAAATCTGAATAATTTCTTTTTAACTGCACAATTTACACCTCAAGAGTCTAATGGGAACTCCACACCATAAAGTAAAACATAAAATCAGTTAGATCATTTCAAAGATACTTGAGTTTAACCCCATACTTTACGCGTTTCAACATATTTTATCATTTTTAACCATATTTGTTAGTGTTGCATTATGATTATGTGTTTCTGCTTTACCCAACAAAACCGAAAGATTGGGTTGGACGGTTGAACATTTGACTTTGCACACTGTTCCCTATCAAACTTAAGAGTTGGTGTTATCTTTTCCTAACCTTAAAGGTATAGTGTGTGACTAAGTTATATTAATGAACGTCTGTTCGGTTCAAGCCATTACTTGATAAAAATGCTAATTAGGCTCCACAAAACTGTGTTGTTGTTGTCCTTACTTAGAATTCCTCATGGGGGTGACACACTTTATACTATAGCAAGTACTCCTAGTTGTCTAAATCTTAACAAATCTCAACTACTGTTAAAACTATCGGCAGATTAAATCTTCAATGTTTGCTTATTGCCAAGGCAAATTCCACCTGAGGTAACTTCTGTGGCAATAAACTCCTTTTTGATTCTGAAGCAAGCACTTTCCAAAGGCAACTTTCCATTTAAAAAAAGATGTTTCATGACAACAATCACATTTTCAAATCTCCTTTTATATCACTGAATTTAACTTGAACTTTTGTTAG
The DNA here is from genome assembly GCF_013103735.1 of Etheostoma cragini. NCBI lineage: Eukaryota > Metazoa > Chordata > Actinopteri > Perciformes > Percidae > Etheostoma > Etheostoma cragini. The sequence continues at coordinate 21,959,550 of NC_048420.1, read as the reverse complement.
TGACTTCTTACCATTTTTCTTAAACTTTTTATTTAGGTCCAAATAATCTGTGTAAATGAAGTTAACCGTAAAGGTCTTCTTACCTGGAGAAGAGATTTCTCAACGAGGTTGGAGAGTTGCAGGAGGGGAGAGCTGACGCCCTCTGTTGACTCGGAGGATAAACTGACGTTGTCTTGGGCTGTTTTCAACCAGTCAACATGCAGTCTGAAGGACTGAATGAACACAAACAGCTGGGGGAGTGACTTGTTCACCTGTGGAGACACAAAACGGACAGAGAGAGAAAATATAAATACAGCTACTACACACAGCCTTTCTACAAGAAAGTGTTGCAGAAAAATGAGTTCCTTGATTCCAGAATCTTTACCTTCAGTGAATTAAGATGGGCCGCAGTGTGTTGCATATGAGGAAGACCGTCCAGTCTGTTTTCCACACCCTCAAAGTTTATGAGCTCCTTGTCCGTCTGTAGAAATGAAGTTTACTTTAAATATGGGAACATTTCCAAGATACAACAGATATTTTAAACACCTTGAGAACAGCCTGTCCCCTAACTGCCTTGTGTTTATATGGAGGAACAATAATTTCTAATAAAACGACTGTTCTGGCAATCACATATTAAATGATTATATAATGAAAAAACATGAATAAAATGTATTAATTTTAACAATTCATGACTTGTCTGCTTATTTGTAATTTCTAACTACCCATAGTGATGATTATTTTGTTTGCTGCTTTGTTTCATTTTTCAGACTTTAAGTAGTGTACTCTACATCATGATACATCTATTATAATCTGTCATAATGACAAAAAGAAAATATATTACTTGAACCCCAACAGATTGATAGCTATATAAAGCACAGATTCATGATAACTAGAGAATTGAAAGGGAACAGAAAGATAAAATATAAATACAGCTACATTCTACTAATATATTATTATATGCTCATTTTCAGGTCATGTCACACTTGTATTTTGGGTTTCTACTACTGCTTCTAAATCAAAAGCCACACAATTGAACATGTTCCAGCAGGAACGTGATCCGAAATTTGGGAGAAGAACTTCTGCAGCCAAGATTAAAGCTTTTCCAAGCGTTATGTAACTTTAACACTGCAGTGACGTGGTAGAGCAAACGATCAATAAATTCGCTACAAATTGACGTCAGCTGAGAGTAGAGGAAACAGTTGGAACAGTAAGGCATTCAGGACAGTCCGAATTCTGAGTTTTTTTTCTCAAAGGACATTACTTTTAAGTGTATGTGTACACTTGCCACTCCATCCTCCTCATTCCGTTCCCTCCCCCTCCCTTCTGTGCTTCCTCGTACCAAATCCTTCTTGCAGTTAATTTTTGTTGCCATCAGTAGAGCCTGGGCTGTCTACAGAGACCGTGTTTTTTTACAGTGTGCTCTGGGGACAGGCAGCTTGCTGATAGTAAGGAGATGGTTGCTGTATGTGACAACAAATGTTGTACCCTAAAACATGCATGGCATCCAACACTATAACATTATAGATATGACAGAAAATATGGACGAGCGATCCTGTGAAATCTTACCAAGTCATGCAGTTTTTTGGATGAGACTGTCAACCTGTCCACTTGATGGATCATTGATCTTAACATGCCACAGAGAGGAGAACTGTGGGTGGGACGAGATGATGAATGGACAAACAGCTCAGCTAATAGCATCAGGTGGAGCAGACAGGGCGTTGAGTCATAAATTACTAAAAAGGCAAAAACAGAATTAAAAGAGACTGTTAGTGACATGCCTCTGTAATTGTACCGTTTCTTGTGGTGAAAACATTGATTGAAGTTTTCTTAAGCTGCAGTGTCTTGGCTGGTCTGTAAAGAGTTGCCGGCCCCTCAACATGTAGCAACACATCATTTCAAAGAATGACACAGCAGAATATCATTCAGCAGTAGTTGCTCACTGTACTTACAGCTGCACATGAACAGTCACAACAGGTGGCCACTGGGCAGCAGCGCAACGTTTAGAAACATAAAACCACAAATATGCATCGAAACATTTTTGTTTAATTTTTAAAACATGACTAATCCGAAGGCAGCTGTATTCTGCTTTTGTGAATGCTTCAGTCTGTATCTGCCACAACAGTAGGGAAATGATTCAAAGAACAAGCAAAACAATACGGTCAAACTAAAACAACAAACCTAACTTGCATAAAGAGACAGGCCAAAATTCAATCAAAATCCAAAGATTTGTAAACCCTAAATAAAATGTGTTTTATTTCAGCTTCACTGCCAGTTAATTTTTGCATCAGATATTCAGATAAGTTACATTCTGTGTTCCCAGACATTTACAGAGCAGTTCAGATTTGAGATGAAAGTTCTGCGGTGTGAACAAAGGTTTTTGAGACCAATATAGGTCAGACTCTGACTTACTGTTACTGTTAGTTATTCAGTGGCTGAATGTGTGTCAGCGTGAGAGGAGGAAACAGATAGATTTCTGCAGACTGATAATTTGTATTTCTGGGAAACAAAAGACACATTGCGCGGCCCTGAAAATAATCATCTTAGCAAGATAAACATCAGCATAAGAAGCTTGTTTTAATGATCTGCGGAAGTAGAGTAATATTATACATCTCAGAATTGATGGATGGGATTATAGTGGTGTTTCTTACCAAGTGATGTATATAAGTCCAATATTTACTCTGTTTTTAGCTCTGTTTTTGGTCTCAACCAACTCCTGGGAAAATATCTGTCTCCACCATGTTCAGCAGTTAATGAGTTACATCTATTACATTGTCATTTGACCCAGTGATGATCTAAACATTTTGACAAGTGCAGCTTTAATCACATAGTTTTAGTTTTCTGCCTTGACCAGTCCACCAACATAGGCATAAAACCAAGTAAATACTCATTTCTAGGTCACTGAACCTAGATTAGGTATGAGGATTTGTGATTATTTTTGGCTCATGTTTTCTGTATATTCCCTCATGAAGGACTGGGCCTGATAATTAATAAATTAATTAATTAATTAATTAATGCATGAATAAGAACAATCAAGCTTCCATCTCTTTCAATCACTGTTTCAGTCACCTTATCATCCCAGATGGGAAACTGATTTGCAGTGCAAGTAGACAAAAAGAAAACCATATAAATACACAAAGTAAAAAATATACACAATACAATATGTAATGAGCCCAATTTTACACAAAACTACAGCGGCAATCTCTAAAAATGTCTAAATAGCAGCCGAGTTGCACATGGAACAAAAGGTTTTTTAGTCCTATTGCTCTTGAACCAGGGACACTAAATCTGAGAATAAATTCCAAAACTGTTTGTTTAGTCTTTGTCTCTTAAACCGTCTTAATCACCAATGATCTCTATTCAAGGAAACTTGAACACTTTTACCAAGATAGCTCATGTCTGTAAATCTATCCGCTGGTTAATGCAACTTCAGAAATCCCATAACCCGGGGCAACAAAGACATTAACTGTGCGTTAGTGTTAGATCAGGGTGAAGGAACGAGAGGTATGCCGTGGGTTCTTCCCCCCCCCGTGTGCTCTGGGCCTCCTGTTGAAGGAGAGGGGAGCTGGTGCAGCGGTCTGACTCAGATTAATCTATGCGGTGACGTCACCATGGTGACGCCTCAGGCTACACTCTTCTCTTTGTCATCAGTGTCTGACACTGTGCACTTTTGACACTTTTACTGTCAATTAAACACTAACTGCAGTAGTTAAGGCCACGGGTCAATGGGAGCACAAAATCCAGTCCACTTTTGTACCACATACACTGTTTCTGAAACATAAGATAAAGTCAACTTTGGAAGTTTTTTGCGCAGTTTGATTTGTTTAGTCAAAGAAAAGGTTCCTGGTTATGCTTCTACTATACAAAAAAAAAATCCTTTACATCCTTTGCCTGCCTTGCATGTTTAGGTAGCTCCTTGCCCTGACACATCTGATTCTAATCATTCACTCATTATCAACTCCTTGACAGGCTTTAGCTTCTTGATTCAAATCAGCTGTGTTCTCTCATACACATTTTTCAAGTAAAGTAAAGGATTGGCTCGTTACTCTCATTGAGATGTGGGGGTTTTATTCAACTTTATAGCATTTGAAAACAAAATGAAATGGTTTCAATACAAAAAGATGAAACACATACAATCCCATTACAGCCCTGAATAACAACACAAAGATATTTACTTACAGCTCAAGCATGCAAACGTGGCCAATGAATCAATGCCTCTAAAGCAATCCTGCCAAAAAATACCCCATTAAATGTGAGCTATTGTACAATTTCTCGACGTCCAAAAATGGGTCAGGTCAATGTCAGCCAGCACAAACAAGAAATTTGGAACAGCTTCAGAGGGCAATTGGGAAATTACTAAAGAAGACATCAGCAAAAAGCCTCTTTCCTATGAAGAAAACATCCCCAGGCAGTGTAGTGTACAGTCATGTATTTGGCACAGTAAGCAGCTGTGACAGCATTACAGCTCACAGCAGAACTGCTTAAAGAAGCAGAATCAATGGGTCATATTTTAATGTATTTAGCAGGTCATTTCGTCAGCACCCGCTCACGCACACATAAAACATCAACACACGCAGGCAGTCTCACATGCTTTCTCAGTTTCCGTTATACACTGTGTCAGTCAGATGCTGTAACACTGGAGTTTAAGATGTTTTCTCTTTGACACAGTGAACGCCTCATTTCCTCAGCTGGACCGTTTTACTCTGAATAACCTCTGAACTTCTGAACGGATGTTAACAGCGTCTGGCAGGAAGTGTGCCCCACATCAACTTCTTCCAACACAAACCAACATACCAACAAAATGTTCACTTTCAAGGAACTGGCAAAACACTAGTTCAATGTTAAACTTTCTACCAAACATGATTATGGACCTCTGATTTTTTTCCATGCTTCTTCACTTCTGTGTTAAGAAAGCTTTAAAATCTTAAAACATTTGGGAATCATTACAATTAATTTCTATTTTATACAAACAGTGGATAAAATGACTATGCATAGTGTGAGCAATCACCAAACTCTGGTATTTTTTGGTTTTACGGCTTGCAACTTTAATATTTTGGTTCACTCTCACTGCTCTCATCTACATTTTTTCCAGCATCCACAGGCAACAAAAAACAACAACACTTTACTCGACAGCAGATTGACACATTTAGCAACTATCCGGTGGACTTAGTGGATCATTTGGCAGCTAAACAACCCGATATTTATTATATTTTCAAATAGTTGGTGGAGACCAAAAAAGAGCTAAAAGAAGAGTGAATATTGGCGTTAAAATTGACAATTGTACAGAAACATGACTCTAAATCTCTCTCTTTCAGGCTGTTCTAACCATTCATACAAAACGCTACAAAAAGTTAAGAACTGTGATTCATATGTATTCCACGAATTTATTACTGCATGCAACACAATGTGTGAAAGCACCTTGGTCCGCACACTGAGGAGATCGTGGCGGTAGCGGGTTCATTGATTTTTTTTCAAGCCGAGTTTGTTTCCTGGGGAAAACACAAGACTTTCACCCGGGAAATGTGTGTTTGTGTCCCGCAAATTCTACTTAGGGGAACCAGTGTATAAATCAAAAAACAATTTTTTTTCCTGATGTTAACAAGTTGTTTGGATGTATAAACTTATTGTTCTAAACTTCGTGCTGCACGACAGATATCTTTCGTCATGTGACCAGTCACAACACCAGCCTAATTTCCAATTTTGAATATCCGCTTAAGTTCGTACGATGCCATACCAACCTGTTCATGAGAATGTACTCTCTGTACCATCACAACTGCATAAACTGATAATCTGTCAGTGCTTCATTTACAGCTTGTTTCTGCTACAGCCAAGAAGAGAAATCTGAAGTTTACTTGGTGGGTTGTTTTTTTCCAACTGGGAACAGCAAGACATTAGACGTCTGTGCATCATCGTATTAGATGATCAGGGTCATGTTTTCACATGTGGGCAAATACAGTGATTATACATAATTTGATACAACACTAAGTTTTAAATTCCATAACCATACCATAGAAACGCAGTAGGCTGCATGCACTGTCTTGACGACTCGCTGTTGATGTGTTCAGTGATGCTTAGAATCCAAGTGTTCACCAACTGTCACGGCTAATTGTTAAGTTTCATACAGTAGTGCTAACTCTTGCAACTTTGTTCAAATTTAACTAATACATTAAAATATACATAATAAATACTAAATTGAGCCAGCTCATTTTTCAAGCTATGAGTATGCACACTGCTGTGTGCAATTTCACATGTTGCAGTTTACTTATACATCATCAGGCTTGACACAAACAGTGTGACATCATTCAACCCGGAAGTGGGGCCAACTGTCATAAACCCAGACTCCATCTCTTGATATGATTTATCCTTGAACAGTGAGTGTGCAAATTACATTACAGTAAATGCCCTGATGATGTGCAATGTTGACATCACCGTCTGCCTACCTGATTCATAGGTTTTTCTCTCAGACACAGGCACATGCACATGCTTATGTTGGTGTTACGAGTCAGCAGGTTTTGGTCATTGATTGGTAATCGACTAGTGTTATGTAATGTCAAAGGCTAACCCATAATGACAGAAGAACACCTTTACTGCCCACATGTGATTCCAGCTTCACTTTCACTTCTAAAAACTGTGTTTACAGACACATCCATTCTTTACTGGTGCGGTCAGCTGGAAGAAGGAAGTCACTTTGTGGGACCAACTAATCACCTTGTACTGTATATCTCATCAAAAGCATTCATTGGTCGGGGACTCGACCTGGTCACTGCAAGAACATCTGACATTACGACCTCCTAATCTGACACAACGAGCATCACATATAATGTGTATCTGATACAGGCATGACACACCTCACATGTTTACATACTTGTAAAGTTTTAATATGAGAATATTGCAACAATTAGGCTAAATGTTTTATGTTTTGAGAGTACAATGAAAGTCTGATGCTGCTGGACACAATCAAGTTGTTTGCAAGTTCAAACTACTCAGGGAAAACCCCAACACACACACACACACCCACACACACACACCCACACACACACACCTGACACCAAACAGTCGTGAAGTTGTGAAGTTGAAATGAAACTCAATCACATTTGAACACTTTAAATTGCAGTCAACATTGCGTTTCCACTCACTCATTCATTCATTCACTCATTGATTTTCAAACTCTTAAACTCTGAGGCTAAAAATGAGAATAAAGACCACGTGCAGAAAAGCCCCCCCTCCTCCACACACACACACACACACACACACACACACACACACACACACACACTCTTCTAAACACACACACCCACTATCACTCACTCTCTAAAAGTATCATAAACAAACTTACATTTCATTTTTCTGCTGCTGCTGTAGTAAACAAACTTCCTTCTGAGTCCAGTGTGTGTACTGTACAAGTGTGTTTGTGTGTGTGTGGACAAAATGTAAAAGTTCCCTTTTATAGCATAGCAGCATGACACATCACCTGAGTCATCAGCCATCGTCGCCATTCAAGCATCAACGCCCACGCTGGACGCCAATCCCCCCCCACACACACACACCCAGCCCACCCCTCCCTAACCCCCACCCAATTCCACTAACCCTCCCCATCTAAAAAAAAACTCCAAATGTCTTTGTTTGATCATTTGTGAATCTGAAAAAAATCTGACATAAAATACAATTTAATAAGAAAATACCAAATTGAGCAATTTCCTCTCCTCTTCCCTCTCTAGTCTGATGTCATCACCTTACTTTCTTCTGTTGTTTAACTTCCTGTGTCTCTTATTCACACACTGGGAATAACATTGGGATAGATGCCAGAAAGTGAATTAAAACTTAACATGGCAGAAAGAAGGATAAAAAGATAATTTATTTATATGATTAGTATGATATATGAGTTTTGGATACTTAAAACCACACTTTAGTCAATTCTGAAATATCTTGTCAGGTATGTATTACTCTGCTAAAAGGAAATAGAAAAGCATGCAATGGAAAAGTCCAGTCAGCAGAGGAAGTGATGACATCACAGCAGCATATTTCATTAATATGAAACGAAGGATACATGATGAAATAAAGTAAACAAAGACCCCTTGCCTCCTCCACAGGCATGAGAAAAACTTGTGAATGTGCTCTTGAAACCCAGCTGCTCCAGTGTGGCTTACTGCTACGTCATAACATTAATAAAAATGATGACAGGAAATAAAGCTCAATATGACTAAGAATTTTGTGTCTTAATAACATCACTCATGTACTTTTTTGGCACCTTTAGTGCGCATTTGCTCATGTGGAATTTCTGGAGTTTCGAAGAACAAGGATTTTTTATAAATGTTTTTCCATTTTATAACTTCATAGCTTCACAATATCCTTGCCAAATACAGAGAAAACATGCAAGAAACAGCATAAATTATGAATCATTTCTTTCTGGAAATTCAGGTTGAACTTGTGAAATTCTGCAGTTGATATTTCACTCATTAAAAGTGTTTTTGCGTCATGCATCTTCTTAAGGATCGCATGAGTTCCCCCAGTGCAAGTCATCTCTGTAGATAAGGGAAATTTTCTGTTCCAGTCATGTATCTGGTCCGGCTTGATTCTGGATGAAGCCTGAATAAAGTGGCTATAATCAATATTATTAACACAGAAATGACAATGTAAAAACATTACAATGTGGAAGATATCATTCATATGAACCCGTCAGAGAGTTATCCGATCACCTCGGCTTTACACACTGCAATAGTGAGTTTCAGCTTCTTAATCTTTCCATACATAACTTTAAGCCTTATTTATAAGACACCGTGCTGCGGGCCTCCACAAAGGTGTTCCTGCTCATGTAAATAGCGGGGAAAACGCGCGGTGGGGAACCGTGCACAAACACATGACACGCCAACAAGGATCTGACACAAGACAAAGAAAGCATAAACACTAAATACAAGGGGTAATGAGAGGCAGGTGACAAGAGGGCTGGGAAACAGGTGGAAAACATCAGGTAATCACAAGAGCGGGAAGACACAGGAAGTAAAACTAAAGGCCGACGAGACAAAAACAAAATGTGTCGTCCCAACAAATGAACAAATAAAAACAACACGATTTTCCCCTGCACTGTTTTTCAAAAGGCCACTGACGGGCGGGAGTTAGTGTTAGTCTCCCTTTGCAAGACCTAAATCCACAGCACTGCGGAGGAAGGTCTGGCTAGTCCACAAAGCTTTCTGGAATAGCCAGTACTGGGCCCAATAACGATGCCTCTGCAAAATAGCCTCTGGAAGGAACTTGTATTGGTGTGTACGTTCAAAAGTTGTTTATGTCTTCCAGCAGAAAACTCAGATTGGACAGATTGTCTAGCTAGCTGTCTCAAATTACCCTGCAGAGATCTGAGGAGCAGTTGACCACAGTCACCGGAGTTTAGAATACCAACACAAAGAAAGAGGAAGGAAGGTGGACCCCAGCTGAAAATGTGGGACAGACGGCAGATCTTCCGGCAGCACCAACGCAATCCAATTAATGAATTGTCAATATTCAGTAGGCATGCACCGGATCAAAGATTTGGGTTCGGATTTGGCTGAATATTGGGCTTTCTGACGGGGTTATACTTATGCCAAACCTTAGAATGTTTTTTCCACCAAACCGAACCCTACGCTTGCACTATGCGCGCTACACTGATCAACATAATGACGCCGCCGTTGATTACAGGAAGGTGTTTACTTAGGTGGATCGTTCACTGCAGTAGGCTGAGAAAAGGGAAAATGGAACTTGCAACCAGAAAAGGAGACGCCTGGCAACACACCCAGCCAAAAGAAGGCGACCCAAACCGAGCCACTAGCCAAACCCGAAATGCTGATCTGTCCCGCGGCGGCAAGGACCCCAAAGAACATACAACATGGCCGCTGCCAATACAGCTGGGCATCAAAAAGAATACGAGCCAAGCCTAATGGAATCTACAGACAGCAGGCAAAACTCAGCAACCTCAGGCGAGGCAAAAGGATAGTCACAGCTGAAAACTTGTGTTAACCAGATTTCCACCCAGCCTGTCCAGGCTTTCAGCTGTTTTCTAGGCAAATGCAATGGGAGATGAGTGAGCGAAGGGCTGACTGCTGCTTGTTAGCTAACATTACCTTTCTAATTTCACCCACCCAACATGCCTTCATCATATACTGGTTAGTAAAAATCTTCTGCGGTGTGAGGTGCACATACACCCCCCCCCCCCCCCCCCCCCCCCCCCCCCCCTCCCCTCTCTTGAGGTCCCAATCAAGCTGAGCCAATACAAGAAGGTTGAGTTAATAAAACACTGAAGACCACTGATTGGTTGGAGGGAACTGGAACCAGCGTGACACATGCAATCCAGCAAAATCCTGCCATTTTTAAATAGCCAAGCTACCGTCAATAACAGCTACTTTATTCATTCAGATTTGAACAAAAGTAGCTGATGGTAAAACTATGGCGCACAACGCCTAACACCTTGTGGTGCACAAGTGCAGACTTCCTTTGTTTGGTTGCCATTGAAGGGATCCAACGAGTGTTGTGTTGAAGATGGTGCAATGGCAGTTACGAGATCTCGGAGAACAAAGTGACATGTAGCAGGGTTCAGTTCACACTGTTCTAAAGGTTTACAAGAATACATACGGGTTCTTACAATCGCTACATTTTGACGACATGAGAGTAGATAGATAAGAAAGAGGCTCCATAGAAAAGGAGCCTCTTACACGCAAATAAATATCCAGAAAGGATAACAGTGTTATAATTATGAATACAATTCATTCATTCATGACACCAATTAAAACAGATGAGAGAGACTTTGTTCAAAGTTTTGAGGAAAATGCAGAGTCACAAGTATGCACTACCTATGCATTACCCAAAATAATATGTTTGATTCACACAACGCTTTTTGTCAAGTGCACTTCTCTACTTTCATTAATTTTGAGGTGTCTTGTTCAAATTTATAGCATTTGAGAAAGAAAATTGAAGTGGTTTTGAAACAGATTTGAGTAAAAGTTGACATATTCCAGTCTTTGATTATCCATCAACATCCATTCCTTTAATTTAAATCAAAATCATTCCTAATTTCTGCTTTCTAACTCAAACATTAGGTATAATTTCCTATAAATGAGGTTTATTGACCATAAATTCCAAAGTTAATAAGTTAGTGTTACGTAGTGTTGAAAACGTCAAAGAAAAGTGACAAACATTAAAAACAAGCGTAAAAAGTGTTGAAAATAGGAACAAAAACGTAAAAAAAGATTACAAATAATTGACTAAAAGCATCAACAAAAGTGTTGACAACACAAGGGTTAGGTAGTTTAGCCAGCTTTGCTGCCTCCTGCTTCTTTTGAAACAAACACACCTTTGCCGTTCTGTGTGTGTGTCGCGTTAGGTCACCGCAGTTTCCTGCCAGGATGACCAGGCACGCTCGCCTGAGGCGGAACTAATCTGCAATGGGAAAAGGAGGACGAGGTACCGCGGTCGAGCCGAGCAGGTACCACTTAAAGGAAAAACGCTCGTATTGGGACGAGATTGGGGTGGATGGTTGGTTGCACCACAAGTTTTAGGCTATTTACACAAAGGAAGATTTTGGTTAAACATTTTGTAAGTCTTATTGTCTCAGGCTTCAAGTAAGTGTAAACTTTTTCAATAATTAACCAAGATTACTGTTATGGTTTCATTTTTTTTTTCATCCTTTTTTTCCTTCACGCTTCGTGTTCCCTCCCTGGTCTTGTGTTATTGTCGTGTTTCCCTCCGGTCTGGTGTTCCCCTGAGTGTCTGCCTGTTCTGTTTTATTTTGAAGTCGGGTTTTTGTCTCGTCCGGCCTTTAGTTTTACTTCCTGTGTCTTCCCGCTCTTGTGATTACCTGATGTTTTCCACCTGTTTCCCAGCCTTCTTGTCACCTGCCTCTCGTTACCCCCTGTATTTAGTCTTTGTGCTTTCTTTGTCTTGTGTCAGATCCTTGTTGTTGTTGTTGGAGAGTCATATAGCAGATCCTTGTTGTTGTTGTTGTTGTTGTTGTTGTTGTTGTTGTTGTTGGTGTTGGTGTTGGTGGAGTGTCATGTGTTCGTGCCCGGTTCCTAACCACACGTCTCCCCGCGAGTTTTGCCAGCCCGAGTGCTCCGGTTTTGGTGTTTTTGCTTGGACTCAGTTTTTTTTTTTTATAAAATCTTTTTTTTGAAACCTCTGCTTTTGGGTCCTCCTTCATCTCCCGTCACATTCACAATCTTTCCTTAACACTCGTGTTGTGACATTTTTATCCCTTTTTTTTTTGGTTTTCACTAACACCACCTTACTAGAACTAGTTTTACACTACTTTTTGGAATTCATGGTCAATAACCCTCATTTATGTAGAAGTATAAGTAATATGTTATCATAAAAATTATGATTTTTTTTAATAGTTGAGATCAGAGTAATGAAAATGATCAATTGTATTTGCAAAGAGCTTGAACTCAAATCCAATCCATTTTTTGTGGTGATTTGGTTAATAAGGAACTCCTATTTCAGAATGTTTTTAAAGGGGTCAAACTTGACCCGAGGACAACTCAACTAACTCAAGTGCTTGAACATAAAATGTTTTTAACATGGTTGAGTCACAGTACCTGAACTAGGGTTGGATTTTGCAGGAAACTACAAAAAAATGTGTTGACCGTAAGATTTTGCAGATATATTCCACATGTAGGTTACATTTTGCAGTGACAGTCATTTGTGTCCTATGTTGAACAAAATCCATAATCCAGGTGGTGTTTTTCCTACTATTATGTTGCTACTGCAAATTAGTTGTAGGAATGGTCATTTTTTGGGAGACAGGGTAGAGTATAAGCAGAAGCATCTGTTGAATAAGTCACATTTACTCACCCAGTTTAAGTATCTCTGGGTTGAAAGTGTCAGCTAAAAATCTAAATTGTAGCATCATTATGTTACTCACTTAATTTGGCTTGTGTCAAAGCTGCATTGTCAGTGAGTTTAAATTGCATCTGAGGAATGACGTTGCAGAGTTTCCAAGAAGCTACTGGTTTCCTGCTTCTAATGAAATGTTTGTGATAATTCGTTTACCACCCACCAGGATGTAGAAACTTGAGAGCTGCATTCTTAATTCCTCAAGTGTCCCCAAAACCCATCCCCCATCCTTTTTTTATATGTACTGTATATGTTACTTATATCAGCTCACAGATTGTGTTTAGCTGCTGAACTTCGGGCCAGTGAAAGTGATGCACGGAAACATACGTCACAACGGTTGCAGAGATGACTCGCTCGCCCTCCTTTTGTCATCAAAGATAATGCCAGATGGGCTAGTGAAGCTGCCGTGCATTTGTGTGTGTGTGTGTGTGTGTGTGTGTGTGTGTGTGTGTGTGTGTTGGGGGGGCTTGTCTTCAATAGTGGTTTTCACAGGCCCACTAATCATTTCCCTAACCGCCCACGTTCCGGATGTGATCCCCTTTTTATCTGTATTTTTTTCTCTCACTCTTTCCTGACCTATGTTGAATGGAGGAATGCGAGGAATGCAGCAGTGAATGGGCGAGTGGGGGAGGCTGCATGCAAATAACTGACAGATGCAAGTTTTCCTTTATTCTTTTTGCTCTGTGAATATGATATGAGCACACAGAAAGTTAAAAGTAATGTACCTGATGGTGTTTATTGTTACATTTATTACTGGCAACAACGGAGCAAAAAAACATAAAAACAACGTCTTCCAAACATTAAATGAGGCAAATTGGCACTTGCAGTACAACCTTTAGAGAATGCATGAAAAGACACGTTTTGGCATTGTGCCCATAGACGCTTAGACACAGATTGTCTATTTTTAGGAATCAAACACACCCACACACACACACACACACACACACACACACACTGACTAAACTGCCACCAATTTAATCACATTAGGCAGGCATTCAGCATCACAGCCAGACAACAGTCAGATCGGCACCATAGAAAATAAACGAAGCGTGAATTCAAAGGAAAGATTGAAGTAACCCCCATTGCAGTGCTTCCTGTCACATTTTTTGAGGATGGGGGAGTTTGGTGTGCTGTCGGAGCCCCGGACATGACTCTGATCTCATTCTGGGTTCTGTGCAAGGAGGATTAGATCATCATACTGTATATGGACAGTTATGTTATGCAGTTGTTACATTTTCCAACCAAGACGTATATAGAAGTTTATGTTGTCACTGTGAGCAGCTTGTTACCAAGGTGGCTGAAAAAGCAACAGCTTGGCATCAAACAGCTTCAAAGAATGCTAAAACTTTAAAAATAAAGCTTTAACATACATATTAAGACTTCTTCAAGGACAATTTCAACCAAATTCCCCAGGTCAATTAAGGCGGCGGCTGATGTTTAAAATTTGCTTCCAGGGCGATGGAGTTCTCATGGAGGGAAACGTCAGGAGAGGGCATCGTTTTAGGCTTTCGAGGCTAGTTGGTAAAAACCAAAACATACACGCATTAGAGTACAGGAACACACAGAAAAGTAGGCCCTACATAGTGTTCAGCTGCAGTATCAGTTGTAGTATTTTTGCAGTTTATTTGATGACACTCATTAGTAATTAATGCCGTGATTTCCATAAGTAAAACCACTGATCTGTACGTCAGAGAAGTCAATAAAACTGAACAAAAAAAACATTTAAGATCTAGTACAATTATTGTGATCACACAGTAGGTGTGAGTCATCTCTCACATCTCTCATTGCCTTCACCAGGTTATGCCCAAGTCTTAAGTCTGCAGCCTCGCAAACTGTTTGCTGGTTGATTTGTGTACAGAAACCATAGCAACGCACAGAGCTGACCTTAAACCTGCGGTGAAAACCCCGAATGAGATGCATATTCCCAATGTGCCTTTTAAATCTGAAAAATACCGGAATAGCCCACGTCTTAATCTGAAAATGCTCTATTCTGAAAAAAGACCTTTTTTGGAATATGCTGTTTACATGATTCTGTATCAAATTTAGAATATTGTCATATTCCCGAATAATATTGGACTATTGGTGTTCATGTAAACGTAGTGACTGTCAACTTCCCTACCTGCTATTGACTTTTGTTTATTTTTAACCTTTGGTAAACTTGAACTTCTTATTTTACAGAGTCGTGCTTTTGGCTTCATTTCTGTTTTAACTGAGCCTTTAGTGTCTCTTTTATATCCACTTTAAGAGATTTTGGTAAATGGAGCATGCTCACACATGTCAGAACGTGTTCCAACATGTCTGGGGATGGATAAATACTATGCTACATTGCCCTTTTCTTCCTACTTCCTCAAGTCATTTTTAATATTAATCCTACTTTTCACAACTGACACATGTACAACAGTTAGTTAGTAGATCAGGTGTTTCTACACAGGTCCTGTGTAGAAACCTAGTGTGTCTGACAGAAAATAAGATGATTTATCACCATGAATATGTTGGTCCTAGTCAGCGGTGACCCTGCAGGTCCTCAGGTTACAGTAAGGTTGTTCCCCCTTCAGCTTAATCTGCTGAGAAAATGAACGAAATCCTATTAATCCAATCAACATCTCACTTCATATTCATACACACATTTCAACTCGCATGGAAGCCAAAGCTGATTTGACATCAACCACTCAGATACAGTCAAATGTATTTAAAATGATATACATGTTGACCTTACTTCGGGAAAGTTAAAACAGGTGCTTTGAACAACTCTAACCGCAGCATTGGATGTTTACATTGAGCATGTTTTTAGTACTTCAGGCTGAGAGAGCAATACTATGACTGAATTTCAATACTCTGTGATATGTTGTTAGAAAGGCTATAAAAAGTGGAAGTAAAAGGATTGTAAACTGTGATCATGCTGTGTTATTACTCTGGCAGTGGAGCAATTAGTAAAATTGACCTCCGGGTTAAGTAAACAGTTCCCAGAGGTCACGTATAAATTTCCACGCTCAAAATAGCAATTATGTTTTGCACGTGTTAGGCAGTGCAAACATTTCCAGTAATTGTTGAATTTGTCACATAATTATGTGTGTGTGTGTGTGTGTGTGTTTGTGTGTAGTGTGTAGTGCCGGAGCACATAGAACCCTTAGACTTGACAACGCCGCCTCCTGTTGAGGGTCAGGAGGAACCCTTTAAACCCTTAATAGGTTACTCAGTGTGTCGTGTGACCAACTCTGCTTCTCCCCGGACAGGAACAGTTAACATGAGGCAAATATTGCACAAAAAACAGGTTTGGTTTTAATACAAAGTTTAAAAGAATCCCAATAAAATAGTGTGGATAGATTAGTTAAAATAATAAATTAGATGGCAGAGAACTTGGTCTAACTCTCCTCAAGACAACAGGCCCAACGCCAACCAGGACATGCACTACACACCTGTTTATACAATTTGCTATGGCATGTCATGCAAAAGTAACTACAAAATATAATGCAAATCACCATAAAATATCATGCAAGTCACAACAAAATACACTGTTAAGGCTACGTACATTCAACAGTCACCCGATGCAGTCTCACCACTAGGAGGCAATGTGTGGCCACAAACCCAGCATCTGGCTGGAAAGGGACTGATGATTGAAACTGGTAAGCTAGTCATTTCCTGATTGGCAACAGGTCACATGATCAGGGATGCAACTACATCCCCAAACCAGCTGGTTTCCCCATATACTGATTCCCAAGGGGAAATTCATGTCCCAGTAGCTTAACGACATTACAAACAACATACGCATATATCATAAACAGGATGATAAAATGACAAATCCACAAGAATAATATGCACAATAAAAGAAAAGATACTGTATAAAAAACAACAACTCCCGACTGAAGTAATCCTCACCGGGAGAAGCTAACTGCAATGACAGCAACGGCTTGTGAAGTATGATCCCACGATACTTCACAACGTCATGAAATTGCGTCTTTTGTAATTGTTTTGATTGAGAGACCCCTAACAGCATAAATTGTATGTATGTATGTTGTAAAGATTGTATGTTCAAGACATTGTACTCATACTATTTTGAAAATGAATTAGATTTGTTTATTTAGTGAATGCTGCAGGGAAGAGACTCACTTTTTCAAAGGACAAAAAAAACGTGTTACATATTTGAAGATTAGTCACCCCGACTTCCCGCTTCAGTCAAACAGAGGGCGAAGGATGTCAGATAGACGAGACAGTGACTAGATCCTGTTTTGCAGACAATGTCAAAACTAGCGCTGTGCGGGGGATCATTTTTCCCTGTCTCTCGCCTGGCTTCCTGCCACGTTCTCTGGCTGAGGTTGGTGCTTACCTTCAGCCTCCTTCACCTCCTGGAAGTACTTGGGATGAGAAGAAAAACAAACGGAGAAGGAATGTTACAAAAATTCCTAACACAGATGTTTTTTTTTGGAGAGCGACAAGATGAACATAAATTATTACACCAGCATGCCTGGGAGTGTCTTATAATTCAATTGCAACATCTTGATATAATATTACAGTAAGAAACCTCTAACCCTCTAAAACAATGTTTCTCAAGTGGCTTTTTTTGGAGTACTGTAGTGAGATGTTTTTAGTAAAAATAAGTCATGCCTACTTCCCTGAAGTAATAATACATTAAGTTATGGTTTCTAAACATTTGAAATAGCATTTAAGTGTTTTTCAGTCACAAGGTCTTTTGTTATGTGCATTATTGAAAAGGTTTGAGAACCACTGCTCTAAAACAATGGGAGATGTGTAGGAGGGAAATGAGAAGGTAGAAAAGTTTAGAAAATTCTTATTGATACTTGTACACATCCACAGCGACAGTTATGACGTAGGACCAGCAACACTCTACATATCATGTAGGGAATCAACACAAAACTCTTGCTGCGGACTGAACAACAGAATTGAAACACAAATGAAGAACAAGAAATCAGCTTATTTAGAGCCTGGAAAAAGAAAAAGAAAGCAGCTTTTATCAGTGGTAAAGAGATGGAAGGGTGTATCGTGGGCCAAGGAAGAACCCATTTAATCATGGAGCAGATCCAAATCATGGCGCAGATGCATGGATTATGTTTCACTACAAATACTACAAAAACATGCTCTGTCGCCAGTTTGTGTGTATTTTACTGTAGATCGTCAGGTAGATAATCTCTCGTGAATGTGAATCTTGTTCACATGCTGTTTGTTTGTCAGTAGGTGGTGAATCCTTATCTAGTGAAGTGGATTACTCTCACTTATGAATCATTGTTCACAAGATATTCCCTGACTGAAGATTATAAGGCAGCGCATGTGCCGATGACCAGAGTAAGAGCCCTAGCATGACAAAGCAGTTATAGTGTTGCTTCATGTTGTGACTCCAACCTGTCTTGGCGCCTCCAGAGACACAGGCCGGGACCTCTTAGAGCCCCTCGTGCTTTGAGCGTCACACAGACACACCCCTGCAGGACCTGCATTTCTTCTATCCCCTTCGTAGTCAACTGAGATGAGGAGAGGTGATACATGTTCCAGTCAATGGAAACCCAATAACCCTCTGTGCTGTTCACAGTTCATTCAATTTCAATTCTATTTTATTTAAATAGAGCCAGATCCCAACAACAGTTATTCAATTCAATTCAATTCAATTTTATTTATAGTATCAAATCATAACAAGAGTTATCTCAAGACACTTTACAGATAGAGTAGGTCTAGACCACACTCCAGAATTTACAAGGACCCAACAGTTCTAGTAGTTTCCTCCAGAGCAAGCAACAGTGCGACAGTGGCGAGGAAAACCTTCCTTTTAGGCAGAAACCTCGGACAGACCCAGGCAGTTATCTCACAGCGCAGAAAAGAGCAGGTCTACACCGTACTCTGTGATCTTATTTACAGAAACCTAACAATCCCCACTAAGAGCAACCACTAGGCGACAGAGGCAAGGAAACACTTCTTCAAGAGGCAGAAGCTTCCATTCTTCTGGGTTCTGGCGTTTCACCTGACTTTTGAACATTCCTGAAGGAATTTCTTCCAATTTAGTAACAAGAAAATTAGAAACGGTCTATTAATGAGGTCTGGCTTGCAGTTTGTGTTACAGTTCATCCCAAAGGTGTTGAATGGGTTTGTGGTCAGGGCTCTGTGCAAGTCAAGTTCTTCCACACAAAAGTGTGAAAATCATCTCTTTATGTGTTTACTTTGTGTTAAATATCATTGTTTGCTGCAGCATTAAGACCCCCTTTCCCATTGGAGCTAAAGAGTTTTGCTCAAACCGACAATCAGCCGCAGATTAAAAATCCATGAAAACATCACAAGAGCAGTGTCCACATGCTTTTGTCTACATAGAGCAGGTGGAAAAAAGGAAACTGAAAGATTGTCTCTTACCTTTCCACTGTCGGCTCTGTACAAGGTGAGGAAGCTCACGGGAGGGTTAGCATCACTTCAACATGGAAACGACACAGTAACGCCCTCAGAAACAGGACCAGTGTTGCCACGGGGACTCCAGGAGCATCTGTTTGGAAAACCAGAAAACTTTCAGAACATTAACATTGCAGCAAAAAAAATATTTGCAATGTAAAGATATCATAGAGTAAAGGTGTCCTGAGCAGATAACAAAGTCACATTTCCTTCTTTTTTGTCTGTTGTGACCTCTGTTTTGGTAGCCGGGCCAGCCGTGAGTGCATGTGAGTCTCTCTCTTTTAAACTGTTGATTAATAATACAAAACACAATAAATGAAACAACAAATAAACAAATATAAATTATGACCTATAGTTACATTAAGAAAATACTTTATTGATTCACAAACTACGCAGCTGTGTTTAAAGTAATTACAATTTTGCATCCACCTTAAGTAAATAAACAATTATTATAAACACAATTATTTAATTGTTTTTAAATAGTCCATTCTGCATAATAAGTACTTTTACTTTTGATGTTAACACCTTTGTAAATTTTGAATGCATGACTTTTACTTATCAACAAGTATTAAGTAAAAGTAAAAGAGTTCTTCTTCCACCACTATCACAAAGTACACAGTACCACTGTCTGCCATGCAGTAACAAAGGCCCCTTGTGTCATGCAGCCATATACTTGAGGGGTAAATTGCTTCCGTCAACACCAAGTTAAGACAAGTTCAGCTCTTTAAACACTGACTGGTTTAAGAAAAACTTGCGTCTGTTCAAAAAAAAGAAGAAATCCCCTTCAGGTCAAGTGAGACGCAGTCATGATGAAACAAGCCAACGTTGTTCTGTGTCTAACACACTTGTCGACCTAATGGGCAATAAATCTGCATCCTTGTGATCTTCATAATGAAGACAGGCGAAGTAAATGAAGAAGAACTTGTCAAATTACATAAAAAAAGAAAAAAAAATCAATATCTGGGTATTACTCAGAAGTTCAAAGAGAAACCAACCCTGTGTTGCTTAATGAGGGACATTTTACACTTACGTTGTTTCCTCAAAGCTTTCAGTGATCATTTGGTCTAAGGAGTGGTTTCCACACTTTTTGGACTTGTGTCCCAACTCCCCTCACGTGTGGAAAGTGACGAATTACATTTAATCAAGTACTGTACTTCATTTTTACTTATACTCTACTACAATTTAGAGGATAACACGCACTTTACACTACTACATTTTGATAACTTTAGTTACTAGCTACTTTACAGATTCCGATTATTAATACAAAATACATTCAACAAATATAATCATGTATTATAATCTCTATTTTAATCTATACTGCAGTACATGAAGAAGTAGCGCCATGTTTTTCTGTATAGTTGAAATTGGCCATTCTGTGTAACAAGTGCTTTTACTTGTGGTACTTTGAGTACACTTTCTTACTAAGGAATTGTCAGTCATGGAGAGAGAACAATTCAGAGAGGTCTTTAAACTCTGTGTTTTGACTTTCACTCTCTCCACACAAGACGTCGAGACGCTGAGGCGCTGAGGACGGCTGGCTGCTGCCCCCTATTGTCAGCGGGTCGGAGACAGAACAGAACAACTCGGCTGAGGGGATAAAGGTCACTGTGGATGCCAGAGTATTTGCCCTTTTAAAGGACAACACTTTTTATGTGAAGATCAGAAGTTTTCAAACATACTAAATATGTTGTAATTTCCTGTTTCTTACATTGTAAGTGACATTGTTAATGAACAGCCCTGACGCCTTTCATAATTTAGGCCGCACAAATTTACATTTTAATTGTAACCTTCATAAGTTCTTGTGATGGCCTTATAGGCCACATGGATCCATCTTGCAAGCTGCTATTTGCCCTGGTCGACCTTGAAATGGTTTAACAATTTGGGAAACATGCTTCTTTATTGTCTTACTAAAAGTTAGATGAGAAGATTAATATCACTTTCATGTCTGTGTTTGAAGTACAGTACAGAGTCAGGACGTGGTTAGCTTAGCATAAAGATTAGACGCAGGGGGAAACAGATATCTTGGCTTTGTCCAAAGTGAAAAAACACACCTACCAACACCTCTAAAGCTCACTGATTAACATGAGAACTCCTGTTTTAATCAGTCTGTAAACAGTCACAGCTTTTTCAGAAGTCAACACAGTAAGACATTTTTCAACGTTACACAGGGCGGCTTTGGTGTTGCTTCAGAGGTGGCAGTTCAGTTAAATGATGACTTGTGAGTTTTGTGTCACAAAGGAACACCTACTTGTATGGTGTCATAGTGAGGAGTGTGTGCATTGACCGGTCATGCTTCCTTTCCTCCAAATCCCACCATCTGAGCAGTTTTGGATGTTTGCTTCCTCATTGTTGGGGATGACAACGTGGGACTGACACAGGAGTCATTGAGGCCCATGATGCTTTTGGGCAGCGTTGCACCCTAAATTTGACAACAGACACATGAAGGGGCAACATTGAAGTATATAAAATGTAGGTGTGTGTGTGACGAATCAATGGCACATGCAATCCTCTCTTTACCACAATCCTTCTCCTTTTAATGAAAAAAACCACAAAACAACACTTCCACCTCTTGAAATACCCGTTAGATGTGAAATCAGGAACTACCGACCTTGCATCAGAGCGAAGGGCAAAATGACTGCCAGACCCATCTCAGCTGGAGGAGATTAAGAGATTAAACCAAGATGTACCATTGAACATTTAAACAAAAGTAAAGAGAGAGAAAAGGCTGTAAGTAAACATTCACAAAAGTCTTTCTGCCAATGATGCAAAACAAATACAATCTATTTACTCAGACAAGAGAATTACCTTCAGGGAAGCAATTCAAATATTACGTGGCATTTTGTTGATGCTGCTGTTTAATGTAACTAATAATAGCACTTAAAATAAAGAACTGAACCTCTAACTCTGCTTTGCCTTGAGTGTAAAATCAATCAAACTGAGATGAATCACAAATTTCCCACAAGAGAGATCATATTAAATTGATTTCTTCCCCCAATATTTTGACTTCCTCATCTGACGTTTAAGTTTAGGTGGCAGAAAATATTAAAGTTAAACAAGTAATTTAGAAAACACTCATTTTCACTTTTTCCTCATACAAAAACATTTCAGTGATTTTTGACACACATTGATATACTTTCTTACCTGTGAAATGATGATCAGCAGAGTTTAATCTGTTGTGCGGTGAATGAGGAAGAAGAAGAAAGTAAGTAGTGAGCTTCTGTTTTTTGTGTCTGTGGTAAAATCTTGACTCTGCGTGTGTGTGTGTGTGTGTGTGTGTGTGTTAGTGTGTGTGTGTGTGTTCTTGTCCTTCAGTGTTTTTTTTTCTTTATTTTAAACACTTATGTATTATAATTCTTTTTACATATGGTGGGTATGTGATGATGGGGGGGGGGGGCGGGTTATTTTAATTCCAAAGGCCAAGGGAACTTTATCAAGATACATAGTATTTATTTATTTATTTATTCCTTATTTAAAAGACAATAATCATTCACAAAGAAATTTGTCTAACACTGGGGAATCACAATGAAACAATTTCACTTTCTGCCACCAGAGAGCAGCAGAGCAGCAGAATCAGATGTTAGCAGGCAGCTGTTGAGAGTGCACATTCCCAACCTTTACCAAATGTCCGTGATTAAATGCTCGTGAGGGCTGTCATTAACATAACATCAATCTTTACTGTAATCTTAATATAATCTTTAGTCCTAAAATGTTGTTGAAGAAGTGACTGATGTCCTCATTCTAAAGGTCTAAAACTCTTTCGGTCCTGACAAAGGTGGAAGGATGAGAACACACGCGCACACACACACACACACACACACACACACACACACACACACACACACACAGAATGGGTCTTTACTTAAATGTATTTAAAGGAATTCTAAAATGTTGAACTCTGTGTGTGCTGATGTAGTGTCTGTCGTGCCCTTTCAGGAGGTCATGAGCCCAGTTTAGAGTGACCTGATTGGTCGACGGTGTCAACGAAAGAAGAAAGCTATTGCACGTTAAAACATTTCCCAGAAGCAGTAAACAGTATGAAGGGAATAAGTGGTTAATTAAATCTGAATGAGATCAATTAATTACCTAATGCACTGGGTGCAGCTACAGATTCTGTTCCCTGAGGCTACATATATAAACTGGTTGAACTTTGGGCTTTTCACTGTGCACTGCAGGGCTTTATCTTGTATTTAACTTTTTTAACATGCTATGTTCATCAGCTGAAGATTGGTGAAAGATAACCAAAATCCAGTATGACAACCATCCAGTTTTATTTTTATTCCCCAGCTCAGCAGCACTTGGGCAGTTTTTCTATGGGGTCCAACTGTGACCCTGTTTAACATCACAGCAAAGAACAGTTTAGGATTAGTGGGAACACAAAATGATGCAATCAAGTTGAAATACTTTTTTGTGTGGAAGTCGGTTTGCAATCACTTTGAAATCAGTGTGGAAACCCCCAACAACTTTGGAGTTGTTTGTAAAAAGATAAATAAAAGTTTGTATAACTTAATGTCCAACAACACCCCATTGGGATGCTTTACTTTTCCTCTGAAATGATAACACAAGGTCATCGGCCCTGCTTAGAGGAATGTGACTGGTCGAGAAG
Organism: Etheostoma cragini; assembly: GCF_013103735.1. Lineage (NCBI taxonomy): Eukaryota > Metazoa > Chordata > Actinopteri > Perciformes > Percidae > Etheostoma > Etheostoma cragini. The sequence continues at coordinate 21,935,735 of NC_048420.1, read as the reverse complement.
ACATCCACTCTGCGTGTGTGTGTGTGTGTGTGCGTGCGTGTGTGTGTGTGTGTGTGTGTGTGTGTGTGTGTGTGTGTGTGAGACAGGGAGACAAAGTGAGTGTTACTCACAGAAAAACAGAAGCAGTCCCACCGGAAGACGCAGCCCGAAACACATAATATTGAGCGAGAGAGAGAGAAAGAGGAAGGGGGTTTGTGTGTGCGCGCGTGCGTGCATGCGACACACACGTCTAGCTTTGGGCAATAAACCACTTGAAGGAACGGTGACACAGGGGAACTTTGCTGTGCATGAACACACACAGAGACATCTCAAAAACATGCATCCTCATTCTGCCTCTGAACACTGACCCTGAAGCAGCTGACCTCATCTCTGCTATAGCAGTTAAACATCTGCAGGTAAGAAATCCTGATACTTTTGGAGTTTTTATTCAGTTATCTCACGGCAACGTTTCCATATTATGCTGATAAAAATTGATGATAGAAACAATCTGAGGAAGACGGGTAATGTTTTTGTGTGGCATCAACTGCACAACCGGAGGTCAATCTACTGTGGGGATCCTGTAAGCTAAAAAATAAGGGCGATGGAGCCTTTGCAGTGGGCGCCCCCACCCTACGGAACAACCTCCCAATGCATATTAAAGCTGCACACACCCTACAAACGTTTAAATCGCTGTTCAAGACGCGCCTTTTTGCTGCAGCTTTTAACCCTCGTTAACCTGGATTCTGATGTTTTAAAGTTTTGTTGTTTGTCTCCCTTTGATTCACTTTGGATGTAGTAATCTTTACACTTGTTATTTACGTATTTGAAATTGACCCTGTTCAGCACTTTGGTCAATTGTTGATGTTTTTAAATGTGCTATAGAAATAAAATTGACAGTGACATTAACTTGTGTGCCATGACTCCTGAGTTGAGCGCCGCCATCAGACTAGGAACTGATTGATGTGCATGCTTCTGCATGTAGCAGAAAACTGGTGCAATGATTTTGATTAGTATCTGCAGCCACAGGCACCGATACCGTGGTTGCTCGAGGACACTGAGCACCCATGTGTGCCAGGTTACCAGTCAGCTGGTGCTGAGTGGAGCGTCTGTCGCAGTGTGATTGGTTATGTCGCTGTCAGTCCCCTGCTCCATTGATTCTTAATTTCCCACGAAGCTGTTTTTGGTTATATGTCAGTTAAACTTTTAATCTCTTATCCAATCTGTATTTGTGAGAAGTGGTGCTGTCCTGCAAACGTTTGACTAGTTTTTTTCTTAACCCTTGTGTTGTCTTCCCGTCAAAATTGAAAATCAACACTTTTGTTGATGCTTTTCATCGATGTTTTTAAATTTTTTCTTACGTTTGTGTACCTCTTTTCAAAACTCATGACGCTTTTTTTCAATGTTTCTTACTTTTTTGACGTTTTCAACACTACGTAACACTAACAGTTATTTTCGGAATTTATGGTCAATAAACCTAATTTATAGGAAATTACACCTAATGTTTGAGTCAGAAAATCAGTAGTTAGGGATTATTTTGACTTAAATTAAAGAAGTGGATGTTGATGGATAATCACAGACTGGAACATGTCAACCTTTACTCAATACTATTTCAAAACCACTTCCATTTTTTTTTTCAAATGCTATACAGTTTAATAAGACGCCCCAAAATTAATGAAAGTAGAGATTTTTAATTGCTATAGAGCGTTGTGTGTAATCAATCATGTTATTTTGGGCAATTATAATTGGGACCATTGATATAGGAAAACGGGTCCATAGGACCCGAGGACTCCATGAGGGTTAACGGGCGTGTGCCCGTGAGCACCCACAGAGGGAAACATAAATCAGCGCCTATGTCTGTAGCTAAAGTGTATTTAGACTGAGCTCGTCTCTGTGTTATCGCAGACAGTGCACACTTCATCTAATCACTTAAAAGGGACCATACACTACATATTAAATCCAATGATTCACTGCAAACTTGGCGGACTTAGCTAGGTCAAGGCCAGGCAGGTCCTGGAAAAACAAGTACTAAGGGAAGGACAAAGTATTTATGATGTGGGAGATTGATGTTGTGTTTTACTTCATTAAAAGTTTTCTAAGGAAATTGTTATCTTCTCAGATTGTTGTAATTTTGGACATTTTCAGTGGTCTCTTATGCATTTCAGAAAAGAAAAACAAAACAAGAAAGAAGTCTGACAAAATAAACCCAAACTGTGTAGCAGTGATGTTTTTGTTTCTTTCTTATATTATCTATCTCAGACTGGCCTGTGGGAGGTCCGCACCCCCATGCTGGGAACCCCTGATTTACTGTATTTAGTGAAATAGCCAGATGATGGCAAACAGAAAGCATCAGTTAGATTAAATATAAATTCAAAGATATTTGAATAATCACTAATCTAATCACTGATCTGGTGATTTGGAGGTTAAAAAACATCTAGTTTAGAGGTAACTGTTCAGGCTGTTCTCATTCGAACTCATACCTCCAAAAGGTTGTACATCATTTAATTTAGATATAAGAAACGTAAATAGGCGTCCAGGGCTGCCTCTAAGGAGGAAGACATGCGATGCAGTGTGTAAAGTTCACGTAGCGATGAGGCCCTGGTGGATGGATGGGTCAAACAAACACACAACTTTGACCCAGGACGCCACCATTTGTGTCCCATGTGAAAGAAAACGTCAGCTTTACTTATGTCCTTTCACAAATGCACCCAAAACCCAATAACCCAAACCACAATCCTTTTTTTTTATTTAACCAAACGCCTAAGGAAGCTGTTGGCCCCTGGCCAAGAAAGCGTTGGCACTGGCATGATCCTGGCCAATCCAAGTGGGCTAACACCAACTTTAACCCAGGGCTCGCTGGCCCTGTTCTGGTGCAAGGTTAGAAAAAACGTTGACAGTGTGAAAAGGGGAAAAGTAAATGTGTTTCGTGTTCCAACTGACATTTAACCTCGGGTTAGTAAACGTGCAATATTAGTCTTGTCGGGCTGGGATTAGGTCAACCCAGAGTTATAACAAGGTGTGTGTCAAATCTTAGGCCAGGACTAAAAAAGTGCAGTCTGAAAAGCATTTAATGGTGTTTTTTTTTACACTGCAGGGGCTTGCACATGTTGCACATGGCGCTCATGTTGCTGGAGCTTCGTACTTTGTAAAAGATTGGATATTAAAATAAAACAGCATTTAGGTGGCCATATTTTCAACAGAAACACTCAATGTAAAAATTAAACTCTGTCTGTGTGTGTGTGTGTGTGTGTGTGTGTGTGTGTGTGTGTGTGTGTGTGTGTGTGTGTGTGTGTACAAATATCAAAACAGTCAGCCTTTTTAAAGCAGAAGCTGTGAGCAGCTCAGATTAACATCTGTGGCGTGTTTTTGCTGTGAACGAGTTAAAATGGTTGACAAAAGGAAATCTTTGTGTTCAGGTCCAAAGACGTGAGCTGCTGTGTTGTGTGCTAGTCTGTCTGATATCATTTCCTTTTTTTCATTCGCTAATTCTTTGACACAAACAATTATTTTCTCGTGATACTTTTTACTGTTGATATGTCAACTTTTACATAATAGTCTTGCATTGCAGGCTAATAGTGGGATCGTTATTGTAATGTTCAATCTGATTGGTTCTCACCACAGTGCAAAGAGGGGTGTGTTGCTCTCACAGCTGTTGGAGGTTTGTGGTTGTTTGTTGTGCTGCTGTTTAATAAGCATGACTGGGCTTATAAATGGGCTTTTTCAGTGGTAATTTAACCCTTGTGTTGTCCTGGAAATTTAAAACGAAAAACCTTTCATCAAAGTCATGGTTGTCTTTTTTAACCCTTTAGTTGCTTTCCCCAATGATTTTGTCACTTTTTTTACGTTTGTCAACTTTTTCTGAGCCTTTTGAAATGGAAAATGTTTGTCACTTTTTGACATTTGTTACTTTTCCCGACATCTATTCACTAGTCACCTAGTCACTTAACATGGTTCTCTTTTTTACACTTTTTTTAAAGTTCTTTTACCAATTGTTTTTTCTCTAAATGCTATAAAATTAACAACTAACACAAATTCAATGAAAGTAGCGAAGTGGTTATTTATTTACCTTGTGAGGGATGTTGTTGGGAACCATCCACGTTACTTTCTTGGAAAATTAGTTTGAAAGAAACCAACATTTCTGATATAGAAACGTTTTGGAAAGGGGTCAAATTTGACCTGACGACATTAGGAGGGTTAATGCACTTCCTGTCAACATGTACAGCAGGGCACAATGTTAACAGATAACAGCTACAGTTTGTCTCTGTGTTTCTGACTTTCTTTCATTTTAAAATAGGGATAGACAAATTATCGGCCCTGGATCTGTCAATCCCCATTTTTAAACATCTGTTTAATACTAACATCTTTCCACTTTTCCACAATCTAATACCAACAACCACAGTGACTCAGTCTCGTCCCTCGGCCCAGATCCTTGAAACTTCCTCAAACAGATTACATCAGCAATGTTACATATTCCACGTCTGAGCTGCAGCGGCGGCTTCAGAGAGCTGACAACAGAGAAGCTTTCTTTAAATGTAAGTTGGATATAACAGAGCAACATCCTGTTTTAAATTGGATACACACTCTATCGTCACTCACATTTTAGGTGTTTCCCTTGTTTCACTTTAGACAGAACCTGTCCGAAGGGGGTTGGTACTGAGATGGTAGACACCTGTGGCTAATCAAAGGTGCGGGACATGTCCCAACGAGCCTCCCGGAGCTTCTTTTCATGTCATTTCTTGAGAAGTTAAGCTTGTTTCCTCGCCAGTATACGTCATCACATGTGCGTGTGACGTATGAAAGAAAAGAGTTTGATTAAAAATAAATCAAACTATATTCATTGCCAGCGTGTGTCATGTGTTTTGCTTCCATTACAAAAGTGCTTTTTTAAATGTTGGACCTGCAGCTGATGTTGTGCGGTAGTTTTATTAGATTAGCATGAGAAATGAAACTGATGAGTATCTCACACTCATACATGGACGAAAGATAAGACTACTCAGGAAAATGTTAGAGAGCACCCACAAATGATACACAACAGAAGTGACCTGCGTAATGTTATCTAAGGAATTTGATACTTTTCACATGAACCACTCGTGTGGGAAATGTTACGATTGATCTTGCTGTTTACTATTTTCTAGTAAGACATAAACTCTTGTCTCCTGGGTGAAGGTCCTGTATGACTCATCAACCACCCCAACCTGCCTCCTTACGTGGAATTTGGCGCTCCAATACTTTGCCCCCTTGCTTTCTGCTTAGTTCTCATAATAATTACTGCAGACACTTTTCAGGGGAGTGGACAGTCTCAAAAAATAACTCATTCACTTTTTTTTTACCTGATATAAAATGATAATTGATATTATAATATAATATAATTATTACTATATTAACTGAGATAAGACAATAATTCTTATCTCAGTTAATATATCAATTTCATCTCTGAATTCTCAGAAGTACAGCTTGAGTTAGATTGATCTGCAAGCCTCAGCCAAAGGCTTTTAGTACACAAGTACAAAAGTACATGAATATACCTTCCAGCAACTCCAGTTAGCTAGCAAGCTAATCCCTATTGCACATGCACAAATGAGCTGGGTTTGTTAGGAAAGTGTGTGAGGAGCCATTTCGCCATGAGAATACAGGACTGCTAATATGCTGTACTAAAGTTTTTTAGGTAATCTCAGACAAAGTTTGAACATTTAATACTTTAAATTAGACTTAAATACATTAAAACATTAGCTCAATACAAAAGAAAGCACATGATGCTACGTCAGACACACATACCAAAACAAGTGTGAGTGTAACAGATACATTTCCTACCCATAATTTTACTTTTAAACACACACACACACCCGCACGTACGCACGCACGCACACACACACACACACTATGACATGTGCAATTATACAGACACCTTGACACCTTCTCAGACACTGAAGCACAATGACTCATCTGACTCGTCTCTCTCACTCACACTCACACACACACACACACACACACACACACAGTTTATCCACAAACACACAATTCCCTCCGTTTTCACAGCATTAAATGCAGATTAAAGAGAGTGATCAGATAAGATTTTTTTGACGGAGGCGTTTCTTGCCCCTCATGTTTCACTAAGACTTCTTGGGTAGAGTGATTTTGCATGTCAGTAAAAGAGGAAGTAACCCAAAACCAACCGGCTTTAAACTTAAAACCTTTGTTTGACCAGGAACCTGAGTTAAGTCTACTCACTGCTGCAACATAAGAGAAACCAGGAAGAAAACAGAGTTGTCTTTGCAATAAACAATTTGAACATTTACACAGAAATGTGATATTCTGTTTGACCTTTCTGACAGTCCAGCATTCTACAGGTAGCTGGTGTTAAAATTCATTGTGTTGAGTTGATAAATAGTGTGTAGATTATAACAGATGTTAACAGACCGTTCCCCAACTCGTCAAATACCAGTCCACAGTCCGCACTTTGTGCGTACGGAGACTTGAAGTGGTGACCAAACAGTTCCCAAATGTTCACAGAACTGAGCCATATGCCGCCCCCAAAATAAACTCATTGTGGAATTTGAAGATGATTGGTATATTTCACAAAGTAGATGCATGATTCTTGCACTTTTTGAGTTGTGCCCATGTTTGAATGCATTTATTGTAAGTACTTTGGATTCTGCTTTGACATTGAAAAGTAATGTAATGTAATTTACAAATTAATAACTTCACCAGTCAGATTAATAATGTGTGTCCTAAATCCACTTATCATATTTCTTGAACTTTTAATCAATGCACTCCTAAATCATTTCAGCTGTTATCCTAATAAATGTACTTTTTTCTTTGTATAACTGGTCAATATGTGCAACTAGTATCTCCTGATTTAAATATAGTTAAGAATAAATTCTTTCAGGAAGACCTAATTTAATCAATGCTCTCTACCTAAATGGAATCAGCCAGTGGAGGTGTTCACCGTCCTGCTAAACCAATCAGAATCAGACACAACTGGCAAGGGCCAATCACAGAGTGCCAACTCCGGTTTAAATCAGTTGCTCCCTTTGCTATCAGCTGTCATTTTAGGCAAAGAGGGCAACCCTCCACCCCCCCTTCCACCTCCAGTCATCTACTCCAGCTGACCGGTCCGGAGCCTCCTTTGGTCCGGTCTTTGGGCTTCTTTGTCGCCACCACCGGTGTCTAGATTCCATCGGGGGGTCTGAGGGTTCTCTACCCCTATACAGATATACAAAATATTGTATAGCGATGGAGTCTAATCGCCAAAGACTTTGGACATTGCATTGAGCTCTACAATAAACATCATTTGCATAGCTGCAAACATGTCTCTCCTGGTTGAAATGATAATTGAATAAAGTGGGCTGGGATTGCCTCCACAAGGCTCTTAGAGACCGATCCCCAACTTGTCAAATACCAACATTTTGACTAGATTGCCTACAATTGATCAGAGGTTTTACCCCTTTTCAGGCTCTGCAGAAACAAAACAAACTGTATTTTCATGCAGCCTTTAACTAATCCACTGTGACCCCCGTATCCCCTTGTTGCATTTTATTCCTCGTTGTCTGTTAGAGCCGGAGTTGTGTGATGAGTTGCATTTTGATTTCTGTGTATTCTCTGTTTTACAGCCACACCATGTCTCTCAATGAGTCCCTTCCCATCCGTAGTCTTTTCCAAAAAGACCCGGCGACAACTGTGGACGTTGACGCCATCATGGACAACCTCTCCATCGTCCTCTACACTCTGACTGTCGTGCTCGGCATCACAGGGAACTTCATGGTGATCTGGGTGGCCGGGTTCAAGCTCAAGGTGGATATACAATAGAGTTACAAACAGGAAAAACCAAATGTTTTCTTGAAGCTGATTGTCCTGTTAATGTGTTGCTGATCTCCATGAAGAGAATTGTATTAGTTTTTTCCATTTGTACTCGGATGTCTGATAATCCAAGGTCAAAGTCTGAAACATTCCCCCTGACCTCCAATTTTAAGCTCAGAACCCAGGGAAATGCAGAGTGCCCCGTGCTATAAATCAAACTGGGCTGCTCCATGCATCGACAGTTGTGAAAGCTGTAGTAACGTACAGTTATTAGCAATTCTGTCTTGTTTGTGTCTCACTAAATCACGTCGTACACGCAGCGCTGTCCAACTTCTATCTGAAGTGCTGTAACGCTGTTTGCATGCACAAGAAAAGCGTTGATCTAAACCACCATTGCTAGCAATAGCTAACCTAACTATAGCTAATGTCAACAGTGAAAATCCCATTTCCCACCAAATCTCCCAGCGTCAGCTTCCAGTCCCGAGGAACGCACTATATGATAACCTAGTACAAATAAAAAAGAAAGTTCAAACACTTTGTTACTGTACTCAAGTAGATTTTTCAGATATTTTTACTTTACTATAAAAAAAATTGGCGATTTTTTACTTTCTTCTCCTTACAATTTACAAAATCGGCTCGTTGCAAATTTAAAAGTTAGCTTGTTTGTGTTCTTCACCTGTTACCTAGGTTACACCTGTTACCTAGGTTACACCTGGCTGTTGATTTGATATAATGGCGACTGCTTAACGTCCTTGCTCGTTAAGATAATTTAATGATTGTGGGTTGATTGTTATTATTTACTAGCATACATTATAAGATTCCTATGCATTATGTATGGTAGCCTTAACAATGTTATTTATTTCTTTTATTACCACACACACAGCCATAGCAGAGCAACCCCCCCACCATGTTCATACTGTTCCTTGATTGTAACAAAGCATCAACAGAGAGAAGTTGTCTCTGTCCGTGTGTTAAATCTAATCTCTAAATCCAGTCCTAATCTAGTCCTCACTAAATTTAAAATAATTTCACTGGAGTTAGTTATTCTTTTTTGCGTCATCAATACCAAATTGAATCTAATTTGATGGGAAAATACACAGACTTCTCACAGCACCGCAACTGAATTCATATCTTGCTACTCGGTCAGAATCTTATTAACCTGGCGTCCCAATCTCTGTCTCAATAAATAAGCTACATGTTTTACTTTTACTTTTATACTTTAAGTACATTTCCAAGCCTGTCCTTCGTTACTTTTCTTGAGTAAATAAGTTAAATCAGTACTTCTACTTTTACCAGAGTATTTTTTAACACAATTATGTGAACTCCTACTTGAGTACGGGAAGTGAGTACTTTTGTTATCTCGGTGCAAGGGTAACTGATGTGTGATACATGGAGGAGGAAGTTTACTGGTGATAATCAGCTTGAAAACAAACAAAAAAACTCATTAAAAAAAATGTGTGTGATATTTAAGTTTAAAATAGACTGAGCTCATTTTTGCATTCTGATAACCAATTCAATACAACTATGTTATTAAAGCATTCAGCTTATGTACGCTGCCAAAAGTATTATCACAATGTTGGTTCGGTAACACTCAGGACTTCTTTGTGCTAACAACACGAGAAATTCTCCTTTCTGTCTCGATTCCCCTTCCTAGTTTTTTACTTTTAATTTCTTCTCTTCTCCTTTCTCATCAGCCAAATGTCACAAACGTGTGGCTGGTGAATTTGGCGATTGCTGACCTAATCTTCAGCTTCACGCGGGTCTTCTCCCTCACTAAGAAGCTCTTCTTTGACCACTGGCCCTTCGGCATCTTCATCTGCAAGTTCAACGGCTTCTTCAAATACGCCAACATGTTCTGCTCCGTCTTCCTGTTGGCTGTGATCAGTCTGGACCGAGCGCTCTGCGTCTGGCAGCCCGTCTTCACCAAGCGACGCCGCACCCTGTTGGTGGCGAGGGTGGTGGCCGTCTGCGTCTGGAGCACCTCGATCCTCTTCAGCGCTCCGTACTTCGTCCACCGCCAAGTCTACCTGGGAAAGAACAACGTGAGTAAGTGCTCTTTGGAAGTGAAGGAGGTGAAAGAGGGCAGCAGCACTAAACTGGCTCTCTACTCGATCCGCTTCCTGTGCGGCTTCATGTTGCCTTTCATAGTCATCCTCATCTGTTACATCCTGGCTGGAATTGGCATCCGGCGCACCCGCCTGTCCGGGAAGTCCCGCCCCCTGCGCATATTAGCATCATTAGTTGTCGCCTTCTTTCTGTGCTGGGCGCCGTACCACTGCCTCCTGCTGGTGAAGATGGTGGACAGTAAGAACGCCGTGCTGAAGATCTGGCACCCTTTGGCGAAGGGCGTCGCCTACTTTAACAGCTGTGTGAACCCACTGTTGTACTTCTGCATGGGGCTGGACGTGAGGGGGCGCTTCAGGCAGAGTCTGGCGGGGGTGTACAAGAGAGCTCTGGCAGACGACGTGGATGGACAGACGTCCCAGTCCAACGATCGCTCCTTGGAAGAAAGCAGCGGGTCAAAACACAGCACGGCCATGGTGGCAGGAAGGAGTCAGACAATACTGGGTGTAGCTGAAGTCTGAGTTTCTTTGAGCATTTACAAAAACCATAACAGCTGGAGAGTTCATTAGTTTTGCAGCAGAAAGCTAATCTTCTGTCATTCGTGATATTATGTTGCACACTCGGATTGACGTCATCACATTTCGTAACGTCCGGTGCAAATCCGCATGACCCCATTCTTAAACAAACCATCAAAGTGCCTTTATGAAAATGCTCCTCAAAATTAGCAAACCTCAAAAATGAGAACATTTAGAGTTTTATTACAGAGAAATATTTAGTTTAGTTTCTACAATCAGAAATCGTTTGGATCAATGTGTTTTGTGTATTTGTTGAGTTAAATTTGATGAAAACTCATGTCCGATTTGGTTTGTATTATTTATGACACAATTTCAATACTTTTATTAATTATAATGGTTTAGTGACTCGCATAACTTTTTAGCTCAAGCACTGATTTTAGGAATACAAAGCACTCCGGTGATAACTCAATGCATCGACAGTGCATGCACATAACTTGGAGAGAATCATCTGGAATGGCTTTTGAAACCTAATTCTACATCTGCCAAAACAACATTTTCTTAATCCATTTCACTTCATTTGCTGATCTATTGAGGTCAAAATCACATTTTTCTGTAAAGTTTTGTTTTGATGCATGTGATTAAATTCTTTTATAGAAAGTGGAAGTGTGGTGAGTGTGGAGGAATAGGAAAGAAGGCAGAGGGAAGTGAGACTATTAAAAGGAAAGCCAGTTATAACTTGACGCTGTCTTGTGGTCAGAGGTCACATTGAAGGTTAGTTGAACTGAAATTGAACAGCAAAACAATCTGTCACATGGTTTCTATGTATATTTTTTGTTTTCTATTATCAGAAATGCTCCAAAGGGTTTTATGAGTGTAACAGTACGCTCGGTTCAGAAGGGGACAGAGCATTCATGACTTTCATGGGACAAATGCATCTGGATAATAATAATAAAAAGGAAGCCCAAAAGCTGCATAATGAACATCAGTCCTTAGCAACCGACCCGTAAAAAACAATTTACTTTCTCTGTGGATTACTTACACACGTGCAATCAGACCTTGAAGTCAATGCTCTTCAGGTTTCCTGATATTTCTGGAGCAGCAGTATCATGTTGGACGTCATGAATCTCACTTTGTTACACTTTGATTTAAATGTCATTGCAATGAGGGATTGTGAACCCTTCTTTGTTTGTTGTACATTTCTGTAACGTTTCGGTAGCATATATCACTTTGTAAATAATATAAGATTATAGAGAAACTGTATATTGTATGAAAATAAGTTGTAGGAAATATGTAGAATTTTGAAGTGCTTTTGAAATAGTATTAAGTAAAAGTTGACATATTCCAGTCTGTGATTATCTGTCAACATACATTCCTTTAATTTTAGTCTAAATAATTCCTAATTTCTGCTTTTCTGATTCAAACATTACGGATGTTTCCTATAAACAAGGATTATTGATCATGAATTCCAATAACAACTGTTAAAATAAATTTAATAAGGTAGTGTTACGTAGTGTTAAACGTAAAAAAAAGGTAGAAACATTGAAAAAAGTGTTGAACAAATGACAAAAATGTAAGAAAAAGTTAAACATTGATAAAATACGTCGACTAAAGTGTTGATTTTCAATTTTGACGGGAAGACAACACGAGGGTCAACTGTGCAAAAGTTGTTGACAGCTGCCATGAGTGTTGGTGCTACTTTATTAATAAAAGAGCGTAAACTGTTGTCGTGTTGTTGATACGCTGTCTTTGGCCATTGTAATTTGCAAGGTAATTGAAGATTTAAAGAGCATACCTCATTTCCACTTTTTTTTCAAATTTGTCATTTTTGAACCTTCTTTCCAAAAAACGGATTTGGATTTTAAGTATTGATCAGTTCTTCTGAACATTAAGTATAAGCTATTATACATAACATAACATCAATCAACATTGCTGTAAATACGCCAGTCGGCTAATTTTCACCTGCAGTCCTAGTTACCCAGCATGCATGTCTTTATGGTTGGAGGACTCCAGAGCATCAGAAGGAAACCCACCCAAACACAAGGGGGGAAAATGCAAACTACACACACACACACACACACACACACACCGGGGATCGAGCTCTGCAGTGCCAACCTAATGGGAGACAGCAGTGCTAACCACTGAGCCACTGCGCTGCCTCATAGACATACAGTCGGCCCTCCAAGACCACTGTACTGAAGTCTGAAGGTGTGTGTGTGTGTGTGTGTGTGTATGTGTATGTGTGTGTTAAATAACTTACATACATGAATAAAAAATGTCAACACTGACTTTTGCTTTCATACAGTATGACGTTTACATCAAACTTTAAACACTTTATTAATGGGAATTTCTAAATATTCAAGACAATGATGAGAAACGGAGACACAACACAAATTTTAAAATGTAACAGTAAATATATATGTTAAATCTGTAAATATAATATAGCTTTTCACAAAGTCCCTTGCAGAATTCTCCTTCTTTAAGAACTTCTGGAGTTTTTAACAAGCAACCGTCTAACTCACTCTGAATGACAAAAGTTAAATGAAAGGAAATTACAAAATCAGGATTAAAGCGATTAAAGTTCAAATGGGCACAAAGCCAGGTGAAATGTAAAACATTCCTCATTTACATTTTTTATGATAACATTCACTTCAGTTTAATCTTTTTATTGATCGATTGACAGTGAGGTGTCAATGCAAAAGAGTCATAGTAAAAAAAATGTAAAGTTAAACATAAGTTCAGATCTTGCAGATAAAATATTATTATATTCAGTTTTTTACTCCTTTTGCAAGAGGCAACAAAGCTTTTTTTAAACTTTTATGTCCAAATCACACACATGCACACACACACACACACACACACACACATACACACACACACACACACACACCTAGCATTGAGCCTATTGAAGATGTGTCTAATGTCCTTGTTCTAAAGGTCTAAAACTCTATAGGTCCTGACAAAGATAGGACTACAACACACACACACACACACACACACACACATACACACACACACACACACACAAGTTGCAGTGGAATCTCTGTTGTCAGTTTCATGAGAGGTTGTTAAAAAGTTTCTATGAATATCACAAAGTCAAATAAAAGAAATTTACACCAGAATTCCACCGCCGTGGCTGTTGAGGACCCTTGAAAACACAATGTCCTCGTCGTCATCGCTTTCCTCATCGCTTTTCTCATCTTCGACCTGCAAGGAATTCAGACGATGAGTTCCAAGCAGTGCTACCACACCTAGATCATATTTCCATGGTATTGAAAAGGGTGAGGTTTAATGCTGTCACCTCCGTTTTTATATTTCTGCAGCTGACACGTTAACTCGCCCTTTCTAAATGGAGCTGCTCCCAGTCATTGTGCACTTGCTTGCTTACATGCGTTCAGAAACCAGAAGCTTAACAAACCTTTGAAAAACAACAACTTGACTTCGTCATTCAATAGTTAAGTTCAAATGTTCTTGTTATACGTGTTCAGAACATGAACAATGAGACTAGATCGCAGCACGAACGCTAGCTGAGACCTGGCGTGTTTCATATGATTTACAGATGAGAATGTTCATTTCAAGTAACATCATTGCTGCTTTTTAATCTATTATGATGTAAAATCTGCACTATAGTGTCACATTAATTTATTTTTGACAGTATTGTGCTTTGAGAAAGATATGCATTACACAATATCTGTGTGGTCATAATGGTTATGTGGTTGTGGCCAAAAGAGGAGGGTTTTATATATTAGATTGCTTTGTACTGTATTTTGAAAACCCTTAACTTCACCTGTGACTGAAGGCCTTGCGTATAATGTTACATGGGACAGCCCTGTCTCAAAACCTATATGCACTTACAATTAAACTGCATCCTCAATTAGATTTAGATGAAAACCTATTTATGTGGTAACACCTAATTTTTTTGGGATCAATAAATATCTATCTATCCATCTATCTATTTATCTATCTATCTATTAAATCCCAGCTTACTTTTACAAAGGCACTATTTGAACACAAACCATTGTCTTTTTAGAAAAAGATGATGGTTTGGGTTCAATAGTGCAATTTTACTTCAATTTTCACAACTTCAACCGAGGCCAAGTAGTTGCAGTAGTAGTAGCACTAGTAAATGTGGTAGTAACAGGGGGTGGGGGGGGGATTTAAAATTAATCTAGCCTGGTATCGAGATATTTGCGATGGCAATACTGCATTGATACGCAGACACCAAGTACCAATCTAAATTGCACATAAGAATTCAACTCTTTGCTACGAGTATAATAAATCAATTGCTGTTTCAGTCCACTCACTGGAACACTGAAGTGAAATGATAAAAGATGTTGACAAAGTTTTCCATTGGGGATATTGCTTTGAAGTTGGAAATTGGTAATCAATTGCAACATATGGCAGAATATCGCAATTTGTTTAAAACCGCAATAATATTGCATTGTGACATAAGTATTGGGATAATATTGCATTGTGGGGCCTCCGATGATTCCCAACCCTAGTAGTGACTGTATTAAAGCAGTTGTATATACCTGTTTGAGTGGCTGTTGCTCTTTTTGGTTTTCAGACATGGACTCTGTATCCAGGAAGGCCACATAATGGATCAGGGTTTGTATTCTGAAAAGAAAAGAACACAACAGGAACATTAATAACTGATCTTTTTAAATTGGTAAAAATCAAACACTGTCATTTAAAATGAGTTACCCCTTTGCTTTGAGCTGACACAAGGTGATTTGTTACCTGTGGTACAGCATGGCTGAAAACTGGATGACAACCAGGAAGATAAAGGTCAGGATGAACATGAAGCCCAAAGGCTCGATGGCGACGTACTCTCCAGTGTAGTTCAGGTGGATGTCAAGCTTTGGCACCTGGATGAAGGCAGTTGAGTTCAAAAGCTGGAGAGTGAACGTTGCTATGAGCCAGAAGGCATTTAATATGAAGTAGATAAAGTTAATCTGTAATAAAGAAAAAGGATTCATTTTATTTCATGGTGTGATTTACATTCAAACGCAGCATCATCAAAGCGTTTTGCCAACATGTACTTTGATTCTCCACTTAAACACACACACAGTTACCTTGTTTCTCAACTCATTGAGATTGTTAGCCATTTGTTTCTGTTCCTTTTTGTTCTCAGTAAGAGGCTCTAGGTATTTGGCTGTCAGCTCTCTGAAGAACTGCTCCTCATCCTGCAGAAAAGTATAGAGCTTCTTTCAAAAAAGTGTTTCTTGTGTTTATTATGCAAAGTAGGGTTGGAGAAATATATTCCATTGTATCGTATACAACACCATAAAATACAACAAGGTATTTTATGGTGTATGCCAAAGTTCAAAAAAGGACAATAACTATACAAGTGTTAACGTGACATTCACGGTTTTTGAAGAAAAAAACAACCTAATAATATAATTTTTTCATAGTGTTAAGTGTTTATTATTATATTTTATCCATCACTGCACATGAGTAATATTCCCTCTTTGGGGATGAAGGTGGGGTTAAAAATGTATATGTTGTGGCAGTAGCTCAGTCTGGGGGGAGTTGGGTTGGGAACCGGAGGGCTCCCATACAGACCAATGTATGGAGGTGGACTGGAGATGCCAGTTCAACTCCTGGCCACTGCCAAGGTGCTCTTGAGCAAGGCACCAAACCCCCAACTGCTTAGAGAGAGGCAGTGACAAATGCCTCACTCTGACATGTCTCCATTTTGAGATACAGATGTGGTATGCTGGATGATGTGTTGATGAGGAATCCACTTGACACTGTCTTTGATTTTAAAGGTTTATTACATCAACGAATTTTCAGCATCAATTTACCAGCTCTGCAGAAGCTCGGAGAGCGACTTAACCCAATGAACACTCTGTCTCTTCATACACCAAGCATTGTCTTTATAGGGTAGCATGTCTAGATGAGATGTTAGGCAACCTTGAAAGTTATGGGGGGGGAAAGTCAAAGTTCACAGAAGGGGGCCCCAAAGTTAACATTAAATTCCTTGAACATACACAGCCACCAATCACAGCCCTCCGCACAGCACATCCCTTTCAAAGACCACTCCACTAAGATGTAAACCATTGACCTTCTGCATTAGTGCGTGACAGTGCTGCATACCAGAACCTGGTTCAAATGTATAAGTCATTAAATACTACATAGATACTGAGCATATGTGTGTAATTCAGGCCTGTGTGTAATAACAACAGAGTGTAAATTGTAATTTTCCCTTGTGGGACTAAAAAAGGATACATCATTATTATTATTATTATTAACGGGGCACCCTTTGCCCCCCTTTGAACAGCAACTGTTAGTCGTCTTACTTTTGTACAAGTGCAACAAATTTCTGGCAAGATTGCAAAGGGTTGGACAGAAAAGATCACACACAATATTTAGCAGTGGTAACACAGAGACAGAGGACAGTTAAAATTTGATAATTAGGGCAGGCAATGAAAAGATAAATTCGTACCTCTTCGAGCATATCCTCCCGCAGGCGCATGTCATCAGACAAACTCTGCAGTTGTGTGATCCAACCTGGACAAAAGATAACAAAATATTAAACAACATGAAGAATGTGAGTCAAAATTTCTTGCAACTGATTTTAAGCTTGATTTCTTCTTTCTAAATTTCCTCTTGAGGACTTACTGTGGTTAGGGAAAGTGAAAGCAGGCTCCTGTTGCCTGGATCTAATTAAGAAATGACAGTCGGAAACAAACCAGTGCAAACAAAATGTGGGGTTAAAAAGTCAGTATACAGTAAGGAGGTTTCACAAGATTACTCACTTATAATATGTGAGCCATTGCCAGTACATTTGATGGTAATGTTAATTCTGAAATACGTATTTCACAATGCTATTTGGCAGTTTGAATTTATCTAAAACATGCTGCACAGAATGTATTTCTATTGTAATTCTTACATAATTAAATTCACATGACATTTTCACATCTTACCGCCGCTCCTCCTCAGACATCCTCAGATCCTCCACAATAGAGTTTTGGGGTGGAGTGTCGGACTCGGTTGCCTCCATATTCTGCATGTCTAGGCTGACGATGAGCTCTTCGGCACTGCCTCTCCTGCAGAGTTTTCTACAGCATTTGGCCAGCGAGAAGAACCGTGTGAAGGTGCTTTCGGCTGCAAGAGTAAATAATCATTTTCCACAGTGCAACTGTATTTGTAGTAGTTTAGTCTATTTTTACGGCGTCCATCTCCAGGATTGCTCCATTGCTGCCAGACATTGCACCAGATTTCACTCTTTTCGGCCGGATGTCCGTTTCCTTCCTCTTTCTTTGTGTTCGAAATTTAAACTCTGGTCAATTTATGAGGACTGTGGTTAACTGCTCATCAGATCTCTGCAGGTTAAATCCATACAACTAGCTAGACTATCTGTCCAATCGGAGTTTTCTGTTGCACGACTAAAACAACTTTTGAACGTACACGCTTCACCAAAATAAGTTCCTTCCCGAGGCAATTTTGCAGTGGCACTGGGGCTCTGCCGATTGTGATTGGTTTAAAAAAAATGTGAATAAACCAGAGCATGTTTCTGTCCCATCCTGGAATGCTGTGTGGACTAGCCAGACCCTCCTCCGCAGTGCTGTGGAGGAGGGTCTGGCAATGAGAGCCTAGTAGTTAAATTACTAAGTAATAACAAGTAATACAAAAGGGTCCTATGTTTGCATCAACATGTTAAAAAAACAACGGCCTTAGTAAAGACCTTTAGTACTGAGCGTGTAATTTAAATAATGTAATGGTTATTGTTTTGCCCTTTAATCAATCCCCAACAATGTAACTTGTTCATGAGCACCGTTAATTCAATTCTTTTTGGTATTTACATAAAATTATATAAGGTGAGTAGTATTTACAAATGTACTGCTCAATATAAAACTAGCAATCAACTATGTGAGAAAACAGACTAAATCAAAACGAATGAAATCAATTTGAACGTAGATGTTTTCACTGAAATTGAGGTGAGTAAATTTGATAATAACAAGAATAATTGTATTACAGATGCAGATACAGATAGTTTATCCAGAAATACATAAAAGGTTTCTATGTTAAACACTAATCGGTCCAGTGCTCAACATGTAAAAACTGGCTGTAATATTTGGGGGCATTATCCCTCACAAAATGCATGCATGCATAATAATCTAATCTAGTTTACTACTATAACTACTATCTACCATTCTGGGCTGTGGTTTGTGGAGTGTTGGCTGCTCCGGCAGCAGGCGCCCTCTCCCTGGTGCCCCAGGACACGTTGTTCATGTTGACCATGGCGTAAATCGACAGAAGAAGGTAGGAGCTGGGGATGCAGAGGATGTAAAGAAAGCTGAAGAACACAAGGCCAATCTCCTGAGGATGCATGAGTGCAGTAACAATGTAAAAGCAGGCAAGGGCGATGAGGAACAAGCTGGAGGGAGTCAGGATGCTTTTGTCTTTCACCATGGTGCCTGATGAAGGAGAAACAGATGGAAAATGAGACTTAAAAAGCCAAAAGACCTTTTGGTTTTCAACAGGCTTTATTGGTTGTCAGGCTTGCGTACCTATTATGACAATGGTTGTTGTCATCATGAGGAAGGCGTACAGGGTGCTCATGATTGCTGCGATGAGAATCTGAGTGTCTGGCTTGATCTTGAAGCTGATGCCAAGGAAGATAGCAGGAGGTATCAAAGCCATGATCAGAGCCCCATTGGGTTGAACGTCAAGCAGCACAGTCAAACTACCTGATTGATTGACAAGAAGCAAATAAAAAAACTGGTTTTACGAAAACATGGTAAACATGTAAGAAACTATAAACTCATTCACTAAGCCACTTCCTCATTTATTAGCATTGACCTCTAAGCACCTGCTCAATAAATACATTTTTTTGCTTGATCATATTTGTAACTGCAATCCATTCCAAGAAGGAAATATGTCCAACTCGGTTTCTTGGTTTGTCTGTCGGCCAGCAGGATTACAGAAAAGCTACTGGCTTTATTTCTACAATATAACGTTTTTTTGCATCTAGTTATGAATTGCATGACATTTGACACATGACACATAATAAAATCGTCAAAATCTTAATTCCATTGTGACTCTGCCAAGCTTGTGTATTTGGCAGAAAATAACAAAAACCAAGAACAAGCCTGACCTGCAATCATAAGGATGACGGTGGAAGGTACCAGTATGAACGACACCAAGTTGAAAAGCTGGTAGACCATGTAGGGTCTAGACATGGACGGGTTTTTCTGGGTAATAAGGGTGGCGGAGCCCAGCAAGTCCACAATGTTGGCCATGGTGGACGGCACCCATCGCCGACGCTGAAAATAGCAAGTAAACATTATACAGTAAAATGTTAGACATGGTTGTTTCTGTATTTCTGCAGCTCGCTGTAGTTTTGGTTAAACCAGCATGTTTTTGGTGAAGTAAAAGTAGTAGTAGTAGTAGTAGTAGTAGTCTTAAAAAGTGACACATAGGGATCCTGACCAAGCACTCATATAAGACGAGTCAGGGGTGAGAATGTGTTGGGTTATCAGTAGCAGGCTGAGTGCAGCACAAATCTCAATAACATACAGTTCTGAGTGGCCTTTCTAGTAACCTGGTTGTAAAACTCTTTAAACTCCTCTGGGGCATTGGTGTAGGCGTCAGAGGCCGCGCTGTACTCCACTCTCCATCCCTGCCTCAGCAGCAGAGTACACAGCCAGCGGTCCTCGCCTGCAGGGACAATTAGAGATGTCAGTGTCAAATCTACCTTAACCACGACTCCTTCTTTTAATGAGTTTGCCTTGTAAATCCACATTAATATAGTTTCTGTCAAGTAAAGTAGCTTTGTTTTTCTGTCAGACTTTTCTATTTATTTAGTAGTAGTAGTCTAGAACTTAATGGGCTAACTACTTTTCAGATTTTTTATGTACCTTGGTCGTATTGGATGTAGTGTTGAGCCTTTGAGGACTTAATGGAGTATTTTTTCATCACATTGTTGTCCATCAGCGCCGCTGCTCTGAACAGACTGAAGCAGCCGGGGCTGCAAAGCACGCAGCCGAACACATGCTCAGCTGTCTTCTGAAGCCAGTGGCCCACAGCGTATTCAAACTTCTGGTACCAAACCATGGGACCTGCCAGCAAAATACACAAGTGTTACTACAACTGTTACTATCTGCTACTGTGGAATTTTTCTGCAACAGCTCTTCAATTTGTAAAGTGATGATTGTCTTGAGAGGCAACTTTCTACAAACACTTCTTCACTTAAAAATTTGATTTATCTGCATTTGCATTTTATCTTCTTAGATGTTTGCTGATTGGTCTAGTATACTTCTGACTCGTCTTTAATCAACAACCAACTCATTTTGTCCGGTTGTCCTCCTGTCCCTGTCCTTTCATTGCATTTAACCGACCTGATCCGGTGGGGTGAATCCTGCCACACGCCGCCCCGACACGTGGGTACATCTTCAGACGATCAATGAGCAGCATCACAGCGGCCGGCTGGAAGTCTGTGTCCCCATCTAAAGCCAGGATGTAGGTGTTGTGCTTCTCTTTCTGGAGGAGCAGACACAGTTTTTTATTATATTGTATCATGTGCACTTGGTCATGCATGTGCATGTGTTTTCCTTTATCTCACCTCAAACTCTTTATTCAGCTCACCCATACCATCGCCCGCTCCTTTCCCCCACCTTTTAAAAAACCTTGTCGAAACTTTCCAGCCCAGAAGATAGTACAAGTACATGACCTGTAAAATATCAAAAGCTGTTCAGCAAACACACTCCGACACAGTCACAGAAACATTTTAGCAACCCATTTCCTTAAAGTTACATGTCGCACTACTACTACTCATTGGCAGTAAGGGAAAGGCAATGACCGTAGGTGACGTGACATTTTAAAGCTACGAAAAGTTTGGAAAAACTGGAAACTTATCGTTGCATGATTGCATGTTGCATGAAACTCATCTGTTGCATGATTCTTTATTACCTGAGACCATCTCTTCTTGTGGCGGATAAGTTCTTTGTCCTTGAAGTGAACCATGACACTGTTTCCATGAGGCATGGTGACCACCAGACGTCCTCCGTACGGCGTGGTCACGATTTTCTGATCAGGGATCTGCTCCTGATTTTTGAAGAGGGCTTTATCGATGTTCATGAAGGAGCTGATGACAGAGGATGAAAGATGCTTCAGCTTCATTTAAAGTGATAATTTGCAAGATCCCTTGGCATTTTGAGTATGAACTGCAATGTATCCTTTCTTTATTTTACTATTGATAAAGATTGACATCACAGTTCTTACCCGTAAACCTCTCTAATAATTTCCACAAGCATCTCTGCATATTCGTTGACCTGGCGCCCCCGACAACCAGGAACATCTCTGAAGGCGTCGTCAAAGTAGATATGGGCTTCAAAGTTCACATCACTTGTTTCCCCTTCCTTCTTTGGCCTGTACTTGTCCAGTCTGGGGAGTTACAAGAATCACATCAAGCTTCTGTGATGATGATGTTGATGTTAAATTCAGGAGAATCAAAAGGGATGGACATGTATACTTTGATAAAATTGGAGGTTGTCACACTGCAATAGAGAGATTATGCTAAAAAGTTGTACACCATGAATTTTTTTAGAATTTCAAATCTTAGGAATAAAGAGGACTTAAAAGATGAAACTGAAGAATATGGTTATGAGGCAATCAAACTTTTGTATCTATTATATATCAAGTTTTAAGCTCCCAAGACAGCACTTTTAAGTGTCCTTGTGCATAGAACCAAATTTGTACTTCCTCCATATTGTTGCTCTTCAGGTGAACACAGCGATCTCTTCTTCTACTTCTAATGCTATGTGTCAGCTGGGACCAGACTAAAAACCTTGCCTACCTACATGCAAGTAAGAAGGTGGGAAATAAAGGAAACAAAATACAAACAGGTAAATTACCGCCATACCTAGATGGTAACCCTAGATTTGCAAAAACTTACAAAACTTGCGAAAACTGTGTCCTCTCTAACTTGGGCGCCGGAGAGCTTCGCAGCAATTCAGCACACGGCAGAACAGGAAGTTGAACACATGAACAAAATAAGGCCTCCAGTTAATTTTCTAAATAATAAAGACTGTGTTCACGACGGATCATATTTCCGGGCACTTCACCTTGAAAACCCAGAGTTGTTTCCCCTCTACTCCTCTTGATAAAAACAAACAGTTGTTGGTTTTGTAGTTCTATTCTACATGAATTCGCGAGATCTCATGGGTTCTCGTGACTACAGCTGTCAGTCATGGCCGCGGCTGTTCCGTATCAAATCCGGACCTGGTGGCCAACATGCAGCGGAGTTGATACGCAGCTGTTCTGCCCGAGGACCTATCCTAACCATTACCATTCAAGAACAATGCCTAACCTCACCCATCTTGCAAGACTTTTGCAAATGGTGGGTTGCCATCTGCACCTGACCTGCCTCTTGATTGTTTCTGTTTCTCATGAAGGCAACCATCGGTAAAATTTACCGAAATATTGAAATAAGCATCTTCATCATTTCATTGTAGTTTTCATGCCACATGGTAGCACATAGGAACACCTTCACTGGGGCGAGTGATGTGAATCTGGAAAAGACAAGATTCACAATTTTGACAAATGCGTTTTACATTGAAAAACTGGCAACAGTCCCACATACACACACGCTGCCATGTAGTTTAGTTTTGCAGCATTGTTCTGTCTAAAGGCCAAGGCTATACTTAGGTGAAATTAGTGGTTGTCAATGAGTGTTTTGCAATACGTAAGCATGACTCAGAGCAACACAGGTGTATGAGAAATCTCTTAAAGTTAAAATTAGAAAGGTAAAATCATGCTTAAGGAATTTTGGTAAACATTTGAAAGAAGTTTTATTCCAGTCATCTCTACCCCATTTACTGTCTTAAACAAGCCAGAAACTGAAACCTACACTAATTGTACACGTACAAACTCAGAATTCACACCAACAAACCTCACTTTGTAGGGTGTTACTGATCACACAACACACAGAAACACACACACACTCACTGCTTCCGCTTTGCAGTCGTCTGGATGTCAAATCGAGTGTTTAGAAGCAGTGATTGCTCTAAAAATCCTCCTTCATATAGCCTTCTGATGAACAGATCCTGAGTCCTCTGGATGCGATACAGACTGAGGTACCAGAGGTGGAGAGTGGCCAACACAAGACCGAGCCACCAGGACACTGCCGAGCCTGAGGAAAAATCATTGAAAGGATCAAAGAAAAAGAAATGCTCTAATTGAACTGCAATCCTTAATCTGTGACAGTCTAAATTAGATGCTAACATTCTTTTTTTATTTCCTTTTTTTTTTAACTTGCCACACCAGCTTACCTTACCTTAGTTTCTTTCATAAATTTACCCTGAAGCCACAAAAAAACAGGTGAGCAAAAGAGCTTAATGGTTATGGCCGTTATCAAACCCCCCACAAATTACCATACATGCAATTTAAATGAACGAAAACTTTACAACTTTTAAATCTGATAATACACGTTTGGTCACTCACTGTAGCTCCAGTTTATTACCTGTCAGTAGTCCAATGTCAGCCATCTTGGACATGTCCAGGAAGCACAGAGTGTGTGTGACATCCAGAACCAGTTGTGGGAAGACACTGCCATTAAGGCTTGGGGTTCTTCCATCCACAACTTGATTGCAGTAGCCTGTGAAGTTGATTGAAGTTCCGTTCAAACTGGTTCTGTAGTCTTGATAGTAAACGATGACGGGGGCGACGAACAGAACCATGACGGCCAGAGAGGCCAGGTACAAAGGCACGATGAAGCATCGCCGCAGGGCGTGCATCTTGCAGGCTACCAAAGAAAACCAGTGGCAGAGTGCAGATGAGATCAGCTGGACCCCGATGATGATGGCTATAATTTTCGTCTCACGGCTTGGAATCAATGTCACGATTTTCCAGTCCATTTTGGCCAGAGGGACGTAGGCTCCGAGCACACAGGCGGTTACGGCAATCCTCAGCAGGCTGCTGATGATATTTAGCATGTTCTGGCACCTTCTCGTGTCTCTACACAGCTCTCTCAAGAAGACAGAGGTGCTGTTCACGCTGATTAGTCTCAAGTAGCCCTCCCACCAGTTGAAAGACACCAAGAAGGACGAACCAACAGCCAGACCCACCCAAATGATCATCTTGCTATCAGTAGGATCCTTCATGATGTATAGATAGAGGAACAGGGCGTAACCCAGCAAAATGAGGATGAAGGCGATGATGGATGGCAGCAGGAAGCGATTTCTTTCTTTGGCGGCGCACTGAGTGATCACCTGTAGGAGCGCAGAGAGGACGGCTACACCATTCAGAATCGTCACGTTGGTCACGATGTCTAAGTGTGGCATCGCCACCATGGTTAGAATCGCTGCACCAATAGCCGCTAGGAACTCAAAGAACATGACCTGGAGAGAAGAAGTGGAACATTGAGAACACATTTAAGAAGAATGTTTTGTAAGTGATTTCAAGGTGCAATTCTTTTTTCTTTAAGCATCAGTTCAGCTTCCCATTGAAAAGAGTTAGAAGGGTTTCTACAAGTTACAAAGTCTGATTGGCGGTATTGGTATAACTGCATCAGTATCTTTATAGCATGGAGGTTAGGGTTAGTTTGATAAGTTTGGCATGGCAACAAGTAGGTGTTTGTCATTGTGCAGTACATAAGGGGAGGCAATGAAGACATTTGATATGACGTTCAGGAGCTGTGTCATCAAAGTAAGGATTGTGTGTCAGGTTGGATGTTACGTTAAAGAGAGGGACGGTTTCCTACCAAAGCTACAGTTTTTTTGTCCGGCAGCTTAGAGGATTTGTAACACGCCTTCCAGAGGCTCTTTTGTAAGAGGAGCACACTGGAGGCGATGAGAGCGCAGCCGATACACAGCAGAGCGACGGGTTTCTGCTCAGCTGAGAGGGTCTTGGTGTCTTCTTTGGACAAGGTGATGAGGAGGAGGAAAGATGTCTGGAAACAGAAGAAAGTTGAGGCAAAAATATATGTAAGTGCTTCATAGAAATAGAAATGAGTTAATAATACTTAACATTTCCCTCAAGATTTGAAACGTGAAATAACTTACTTTTATCATTCATGAGAATGGTAGATTTTATAGTTTTGGGAATAAGTGTCACATGGACTTCAGTTTTACATACATATTGAATTCCATTATAAAAATCTAGATTTGAAAGACTTTGTTTAGGGAAGTAAAGATACTAAGACCCCTGGACCAAGTTGTCCTACTTAAATGTGCTGGCCGCAATCCTACAAAAATATTGAGATTAAATTTAGATTATAACCTTACATACAAGACCAAAGGTAAATAAGTGAAAACAACGTGTTTCTGCAATATAAACATATTTATAAAGAACAAACCTTGCTACACACGGCCAAGCCAAACACGATCAAGGCGACCACGCAGAGAGTGATGATCTTCAGCAGTTTGATCATCTTCCATGGTGTCTGCTCATCTTCAATGATAGGAACCTCACGGCAGGTATCCCACGGCCTCCTAAATATAGACACCAAATGTCAAACTCTGGGATGACTTTAGGTAGAAATACAGTTTTGGATGGAAGTAATCGTCCATAAGTTTGTTGGAGAATAACTTATTGGATAAGTAAGAGGGTAAGAAACGTGGGTATGGTAGTTACATGTTGTGTTCTTCTGAGATAAAGACTACAACACAATTTTAGGAGTCATGAAAAAAGAGATAGAAAATGAAAAAGAAGCTTAAACACGAAATAAGTCACATAAGTTACTTATTTTTTTATCTAGCTCATATAATATCCATTCCGCATACAAAGATAAGACCTCATTGATCCAAAAAGGGTAGATGCGGATGTTGCAGCAGCACAAAGACAGAGAGAAACAGATAGAGACATAAGATAACAAATAAGAATAAATAGAAAAGGCATGTATTAGAAGTAAAAAAAGGTGTTAATCACAGCATTATCGGGATTAATAACAAAAAGTCTGTGGAAACCTTTTTGTAATATTCATTTGAAGCAGCTCTGTTTGCAATTGTTTCCCAAAGTCTTTCAAGCACAAATGTGAGTATGAATATATCTGTCAGAAGATCTATTTTCTTTGAAGAAATGATGCTTTATTAGAAACAAATTGGTGGTTAGAATACTTTGAATAAAGAAATGATTGCTTCCTTGACTTTTAATTAAGAAATAATATAAATGTTATAACAGTACCAATTGTTTACATATACATCTGCAAAACCGTACTTTAACTGTAACATGCAATTACTTTCCACTGCACTTTAATTCGGATAGCTTCTGTCCAAACTTTATTTGTATTACCTTAAATCATTGTTATACTGCTCATTTTAGCCTAACTTATTATAAATATATATATATATATCTACCTGTAAAAATTCTGTCTACAATAATATTCGTCTGTATATATATTCATAGTACATATTCACCTGTAAACTCTCTAAACCATTAGTATATTATGTTATTTGCACATATCTGTCAAATTTCTACTTATAATAATATCCACCTGTATATTATATTCGGTACATATCCAGTTGTAAATCTTGCTCACAATACTTGTTATCTATATATAATATTCATAGGAAAAACCCATCTGTAAAATTCTATTTATAACAGTATTCATTTCTATATTTATCCAGTACATATCCATGTCCTGCACTTATGAAACCATTGTATATCCTGCACTTACTGCTATTGCACTTCTGGTTAGACCCAAACTGCATTTCGTTGCCTTGTACCTGTACCTGTGTAATGACAATAAAGTTGAATCTAATCCAGTAAGTACATGAGATAAATGAGTTTTTTAGTTGAAGTCTCTACTCACTTAGGCAAGCTCCTGTCTTCATCCATGTTTCTGACTACTATGAACACTTCACCTGACATGATATCTACATAACAATCCACTGAACATAATGCTATTCTACACCATTCCAGATGTCATCAACATGATGGAATCACAATCAGGGATACAATTAAATGGCCACACCCAAAAGTGTGTATGTGTTGCTGCAGGATCAAATGAGTCCCGACTGACACAATAAGGACACTTGAGGGTGGTGACCTTGTTTATCCTGTCATTTTCCTGCAAAATAACAATTGATATGGCTCTTTAATAAAATTTACATCGTTGCTAACGGCAATTAGTCACAAGTTTGTTGTGTAATTTGTTTTACAATAAATACTCTAGCATAAAAAGAGTTAACAAGAAGATAAGTCAGTAGCATGCTTGTTGTTTTTATCGTGCTGTTGAGTCACAGTCGTCCTCATTGTCATTAAAAGAAACTTTAAATACATTATGTGCACTTTCAGCATCATGGAGAGCTCCACCCATCATCCTCCACGAACAATAGACCTTAAGTAGTGAAAAAGTCATATAAACAAAAAAGAATAAAACAACAAATGAAAAGACCACAAAACAGGTAAAAAAATACAAGACAACTAGTTCTAGTAACTTTGAACATGTTGAGGTTGGGGGTTGTCCTTTGCCATTGCGTCACTTAGACAAGCAGCTGTGTCAAAAATGGCCATTGTTCATATTCTGTACATGGTTGAGTGGTAAGCCTTTATGAGCATGAAAGGAATAATTCAACTGAAGTATATCGGAGGCGTAACAAGGTTTGACAGGATCAATGGGTTAGAGTTGGTTATGTGTGAAGGAATGTTTTAATCACATCAAGTCAAGTCAAGTTTGAAGTCGAGGCAATCTATAAAAATGTAAATTACCATGCTCATACCTGCCGTAATACCCAGAAAGACTAGAGCATAATTACAATACAATAAATACACTATACAGTACAATACTACACATAGATAAAGTAAAGTAAAAACATGTAAAACTGTACGTTTAAAGTGCTTGTTGTGCTGTCTGATAGTCTGAGGGATAAAAGAAAGAGCATATCGCTTAGTTCATGCTACAGGAAGTCTTGGCCTACGCTGCATGACCCTGCCAGTCAGATTACCATGAAGAGGGTGACCCGGGTCCCTCGTTATTTTCTGTGTTTTTAACCAGACCATCATCATATACCTGATCCACTGTATTTGACCCTCCCACCATTTTCCCAGCCCTTTTAGTCACTCTATCAATCCTGGCCTTCTCAGTTACCCCAGCATACTAAACATACTACTACATACTACTACCTCCAGAGCTTTCTGATTTATCAAAATTCCATCAAAACCCACGTTGCACACAGTGTACAAAATGCTTTAGCTTGACTTACAGACATGTATTTAGTCTAAAACTGACATTTTGATATCTGACTTGGTAAAAAATGCTTGCTGCAAACATAATATTTTGGCTTAACGTTGTGTTAGCGTCAGAATCATCAAAACATCAGTTTAAAATAAAATAGATGCAAATTTATCCCAATCAGACAGATTTATAAATTATTGGGGGTCACATGCAGAAATAAAAATTCACAAAAAGACATTAGCTGTGATCTACAGAGTAGACTCCCTTACAAAGTTTGATTAATGATTTTGGGAGCATGGAAAATGGAAGGCTGTTCTCTATTAGCGCGCTAACCCAGCTGACCTGAGTTGTTTGGAGGTTTTGCAGAGAAGCAGATTAGGTTCAAACTGATGCTCTAGTGTTTTTGATGGCACACGGTGTCCGTATGAATGCACCGTTTTGATTTGATGTGGCATAGCGACGACAAACTTACAACCCCAGGCACCTTCAGTTTGAGTGTATGCTAATGTATCAGCGCATAAAAGCAGAAATGTCTTTTTGGTTTCTCCAAGACACTGACGTGTGTGTGTGTGTGTGTGTGTGTGTGTGTGTGTGTGTGTGTGTCAGTCTTGTGCACCGAGCTGTGATGAAAGTGTTTCTAGAAATGTGAAACACATCCTTTCTCTTGTGTGCTGTTGCTGCTCTCTAGTGGCACCGTGGCATCTTCACTCAGCTCCATTTTCTTTCAGTATGCTGTAGGCCTACACAGCTCAATGCACGCATGACAACACCCTCTGTTGAGTGATTTGCCAATTATTTGTTATATAAAGTTTAAGAATGCTGCCCGCCCAAAAGGTTAAGTTAAGGGTTGTGCATGTAAGAGTCTTAGTTAAGATTAGAAGATGTGCTATATGAGAGTGGGGGACACTACAGAACCACACGCTAAAATGACACATATTAAGGAATTAGCAGCGTCGCCCACTTTGAGAAAATGCTAAATGGGCATACATTATACATCACACAAAAGCTAAAGTATTAGCTAAAGTATCTCCCGAAGATAATAGATTACAACGCATCAGTTTGTCCAAAAATGGTGTGGTTTGCCAGCTTTGTGTGGTTTGTAAAGACATTTTATCCAAAATCCAAAATCAATCTGCGTTATCTAATCAGACAACTGTTTATGGCAAACAGTGTTTCTCACCATTCGTCTCAACCATATGTCACCAAACCTTATCTTTCATCTAGATCTTAAGAAGTAGTATGCAGCTTCAAACTCTATATAATCTAAAAAAATTAAAAAAAATAACAGCTATACTACTGAGACCGGGTCAGGAAAGCGGTCACTACCTATACTGCCACATAATAAGGTAAATGTAAATTATACTGAGCTTCAAAATGTATCCCTTTGTATCCGGAGTACGGCGCATCTGCACCAGCTAACAAACTCACACGGTGAGAATTACAGACAGTCTTGTTTAGGTCCTACTTCAGATTATGATTTACATGGCCTTACCTCTAGTAGACTACCTCTAGCTGACTTTCATGCACGGGAGACAAACACAGGTCAGCCTGAGTGAACCACTTGCCCTCCTAAACAGGGTCCATGTCTTCGTAAAATGTAGCTGTTTCACACTTTTAATCGCAACCTAACGTCATCTTTCATTTGTCATCTTAAGGTGTTCTATGCAGCTTTTTACAAAATACAATCATGCAGCAAAGGGCCACAGGTCGGAGTTAAATCCGTGAACGCTGCGTCGAGGAGCAAACATCTGTTTAAGGGCGCACGCTCTACCGGCTGACCTACCCAAGCGCCCCAGCTAATTAATCTTAACCAAAGAATTCCCTGCTTTAGTTTAATTTCTAAGGGTTTGATCTTTTATCACAAACTCCAACAGACCAAACTTGTATTTGATCATCCAACCAAATCCCAAATGTCACTGGTGACTCCATCTTACTTAATAATAGCCCATCTGCTTATGAACGTAGCTGTAAAGGTCAGTTATTAGATGTTCCTCCACACCAACAGTCCAACAAAACATATCAACATGAAGTTAAAAATGCCTTGTTTTTTTTATAAATGAGTGATGAATTAAAGACAGGCAAGTCATTCTGGGGAGGATATACAGCACTTAAAGACGCTCATAACCTGGTTACTCAAAGCTTGAATCTGATCTAAAAGCAGAATCAGAAGTGCTTTAATTAGCTCTCACTAAAGGCTTTAGTTGCAACTTGTTAACCCTTTATTAGAGTATGCCTTACAAGAACGTTACACTGTTAAGAGATTCCAGCAGCACTTGTAACTCAACTGTGAGACCAATTCATGCTTCATGCCTCCATTAGGGACAAAATACAACACATTACAAAGAACATTTAATGTGAACAAATTACGTATATTTCCACACCAGTAGATCATCTTTGGATGTGGTGGAACGGGAGAAATGCATCATGGATGTGCAGCCAACAAATCTGCAGCAACTTTGTGATGTTTTTCATGTCAATATGAACAAATATCTCTGAGGAATCCAGCAATCTAGCTTTAGTGCATAACTTTGGGATATTAATGAACATCCGTTACGTTCAAGCCATCGCCAAATGAGTTGCTACAAAGCTAGTTAAGATTATCAGCTCGACACAACTCTCTCTGCTTTTCTCAGCACGGCTATGTTCAGAAGATTGTGTCCTCCGGAGATTTTGGCCCACATTTTTTTTGCAATCATGGTAGGCTTGTCTCATGTGCATGCACCGACAGTTTTGTTGTGATTACTTAAAATTCCTCATGGGTGCAAATGCGACAGAAACTATGCACAATAGCTTTGAATGAACTATTTTTTAATTCACAGTTCGTTGGGCCAAACATGTTCAAACGAGGACAAATGGGTGTGTGTGAGACAAAACTAAATCACATTGTAATTACATGTACTTTGTGTTCTTCTGAATTATAAATACATCTAGGCGTGGTCAAACAGTTATAGACAAGCTAAACCTGTATTTGTAGAGGTTTTGCAGGTTTTTTTAATAGAGTGATAAAAGATAATAGGCACCTTGAAGTGGCTAGACTGGACGAAGTAACATAACACATTTGTATCTAATGAACTAAAATTAACTTTAGTCTTACAAGTTACACAGCCAGATGAAGTTAGAATTAAAGCGTGTACACACTAATGTGAGTCCAATGTGAAAAAAATACCAACTCTAACCCATGAAACATGTCAATAATAACAGTAATTCAAAAGGTTTATTACAAAGTGCTTCATTGAGAAACAGGAACAAAAACAGACACAAACAGACAGCTTTAACACAGCAATTTCCTTTAGTTAAGAAATATAAATAAAGACACGTATCATTGTTGCAGTTTTTAATGGCAAATGGGCCATCTCTGATAGACATAGTGTAACTTCCCAGCAACTTACTTTTTATCCATCAGCTTATAACAGCAGATGCAGTGTCATTCCTCTTAACATTACCCGTACTGTGTCTTGACCTCAATTTTTACTCTTCACATTGTCGTGTATTAAACACTGAGGTTACACACTCTAAAAAGAGACATTTACAGTATAACATAAATTTGGCTCCTTCATAAATAGCATTACCTGACCTGATGCTTTCTGGTGTTTTCATTTGCACACATCACACGTACTCACACACACTATTTCAACTAGAATATACATTAGTTGGTTTCAGCAAAGCCCTGTGTGACAGCTTTTTATAAATAAATTGTGCATACTTAGATGTAAACATGAATAAAAAATACGTTATAATGGCATTTTTGGTAAAAGTTCACATACATTGAATTTTTTAAAGTGCTAAAACGTTTTGTGCACAGAGTCTATGTATCCGCTGTACTCGCTCCATCATGACATCTGTTTTACAAAAAATCCTCCTCATTTTCATCACTGTCCTCCCATTCAGAGTCCTCCTGGGAGTCGGCTTCAATGACGGAGTCGTTGTTGGAGATAGATACGTCCTGGGAGGAGATAAAAGAAACATCAGTTAACTGAAATGCCACCACACCTGTGACACTCCCGACAGGTGAAATAACTATTTTCTTGTTAAGTATATTCTATTCTTAACAACAGTAGAAGAAGGGTGTGGTTAGTGTCTCAATACAAACAGCATCTATTGGCGTCATCAATTAAAGGGATGGAATTGTAGGGCAATTAAGTGTTCTTTCCTGTTAGCATACTGTACGTGGCAATCCTACTCATCAGTGCCATTCTGACATGTCATGATAATTAAAGTGCTGTTTGCGGTATTTGTTGCTGTGCACAACCCCACAAAATGTCCTCAAGTGTTCTCAACAAAGTTGTGTCTCATGTAATAGACTACTTTGTAAATTTCCAATAAACAAAGAATAAAGAAATATTGATTGACTATTGATAGTAGTATTATTGCAAGTTTGCAGCAGCAGCAGGTGTATTAAAAGAGGCAAAACTAGTAGAAGAAAAATAATCCGTGGCAGTCTGAGTAGCTGCTGTGTTATTAGTAGTAACAGTAGATCTACAACAATAACAGTTAGTTAGTAATACCTTTTTGCCTTGAAGGTATGGTTCTTTTGGTTCATTGTTTTTCTCTTTGGGCTCTGTGTCCAGAAAGGCCACATAATGGATCAGAGTGTAGATTCTAGACAGAAACAGAACAAGTTAAATTTTATATTCAAAAAAGTTGAATAGACATTATGAACAACATTAAAATCCCAACCCTGTGGATGAGAAACAAAATAATTTGATGTAGGTGCTCACCTGTGGTAGAACATTGTAAGGAACTGGATTCCAACCATTGTTGCAAATCCCAGAATGAACATTAAGCCAATGGGGTCGACACGTAGTACTGTTCCGGTGGGCTTGAGGTTCAAGTCGACTAAGGTGATCGGGATAGCGACGGTGGCCTCGAAGAGCTGGAGGGTAAATGTCGCCACCAGCCACAGGGCATTCATCATGAAGTAGGCAAAGTTTATCTGTATTTATTAAGAAAGATAGGATAAATGTTAGATGAATTGCATGAATTTCTTTCCTGTTAGATATGTACAGGAGTTCAGCTCCGGAAACCTACCTTGTTTCTCAGCTGTCGCAGGTCCTTCACAATCTTTTTCTGTCTCTCTTTATCAACCTGCAAAGGTTCCAAGTACTTCTTCTGAAGATCTATCCAGAACTGCTCCTCCTCCTGCAGAAAAACACAGAAACCCTTTGCAATTAATTATTCTGTAATTTGTGCATGTTTAGATACAGCACATAACTGCAAATGCTTCAATGTCATGTTGAGATCTGTTTTACCAGCATTGGGAAACTGAATATACTGAGCATCAACTTGATAACGTGATTCAGACGCAGTTGGTCATGCTAAAATGAGACATGCACACCTTTTCGAGTGAGGCCTCCTGCAGCTGCATGTCATTGAACACATCCTTCATTTGTGTGACCCAACCTAGAGACAAGAGCAAGACAGAAGGGTATTAGATAACATCACATTTGAAGCGAGCTGGAAATGTCTTGCAAAGAAACATGCAGACATTTAGATTTCTGTTAAAAAGTTTGGACTTACATTGGGGAGAAGCGTTGAAAACATGCTCGGGTTGCCTTAAAACACAATAAGACGAGTCATTAGTATGCTATCACACTGTTAAACTGGTACATTGAATTTTATCGATATTTCACCTGCAGGACTTACCCCTGTGAAGTCGCTGTAAACATTGGGCTGTCAACACGTGTGTTTTGGGGCCCGGGTTCTGGCTCTGCGGACTGTGGGATCAGGACTGGCTGGCTGTCCCCGTGATGCCCGTCTCCAGAACTCTGGTTGATGTTTTTACAACATCTGGCCCACGAGAAGAACCGTTGGCATGCACTTTTGGCTGTAAGGGTGAAGATCAACTTCAGTTTAGTCAGCACAAACAGTAATACAGATCATGTGTTTCACTCGGATTTGGATGAACTCTTTTTAGTGTCAACATGGTATCTACCTTTCTGGGTTCTTGTTTGTGGGGTGGAAGGCTGGGGTGGGGCATTTCCAGCAACAGGTTTTGTCTCCCGGGTGCCCCAAGAAACGTTGTTCATGTTGACCATGGAGTAGATGGAGAGAAGGAGGTAGGCGCTTGGGATGCAGAGGATGTAGAGTACGCCGTGGAAGAGCAGTTGGATTTCCTGAGGATGCATTATCGCTGTGATGATGTAAATGGCGGAAATGCCAATGACGAAAATGCCGCTGGGTGTCAGGATAGTCTTTTCCTTCACCATCGAACCTGAAGAAAGATTAAGGTACAGATACTAATTAGGATTGAATCATCTTAAAGCAGTTCTTCTAAAAAGTATTTTACAAAGTTCAAATACAGTTACTGCATATATGTCTGCACAAAGTTACACCCATGTTACTGGAACTTACCGATAATGGACAACGTCACCACCAACATGAGGAATGCATACAAGACACTTAGGACTCCTGCAATTGTAATCTGAGTATCGGACTTCAGATAAAAGCAAAGAATAAGGTAGACGATAGGCGGTATTATAGCCAGGACCAGGGAAGCGCTGGCATTCATGTTAAAGATGAAGGTAAAACTACCTGGAGGCCAAAAAAAGGAGCACATACACATTTTACTATTGCATTTATTTAAATTGAATTGTGACATTGTTAAAATGATCATACAACCAGTTAAATCTAGTCCAGTCTCAAAAGTATACAGAGATTATGTCCTAAAACACAAAGCACCAACCTGCAACCATGAGGCAGATGGTGGCAGGGGCCAGGATGGCTGAGGCGATGGCAAAGAGCTGGTAGAACATGAAAAGTTTGGATATGCTTCGGTTTTTCTTGGAAACTGTGCTGGTGGCGCCCAAGAGATCCATCACGTTGGCCATTGTGGACGGCCCCCAACGCCGACGCTGAAGATAGAATCAGTAGCATGTGGTGTGAATTTTTTTTTGCATCATGACAACTTGTATGCAAAGAGATTCATATTCTTGAGGAATTGCCTAATCATTGTGGGTATTTATTGGCCCTTATAATATGTGTGTAAAGGTTCTGATCAGCTGCAGCACTCACCTGGTTGTAGAGTTCATTGAAGTCCTCCGGTGCATTGGTGAAAGCATCAGCTGCTGCATTGTACTCCACTCTCCATCCTTGTTTCAGCAGCAGAGTACACAGCCAGCGGTCCTCACCTGCAGGAAACAGAAAATGTATTCATATGTGAGAGGAGGAGGGGAGACTGATTGTGAAAGATATCCCCAAGACTTATTGAAAGCAGGAAGTCCAAATCAGACAACACGTTACCTTGATCGTACTGGACGTAGTGGCTCGCCTCCATGGACTTGCTGGAGTATTTCTTCATCACGTTGTCGTCCATCAGCGCCTTTGCTCTGAATAGACTGAAGCAGCCTGGGCTGCAAAGCACACAGCCAATGACATGCTCCGCTGTCTTTTGCAGCCAATGACTAATAGCGTACTCAAACTTCTGGAACCACACTGCGGGACCTGCAAAGAAAAACGAGAACAAATGTTTGTTCAGTGCTAGTCACTGTTGGCAAACACAATTAAATTACACTTTGTCTTCTTTATCTTAATTGTGCAAAGTGCTTACCTGAGCCAGTGGGGTGAATCCTGCCACACGCTGCTCCGACACTTGGGTACATTTTCAAACGATCAATGAGCAGCATCAAAGCAGCCGGTTGGAAGTCTGTGTCTCCATCTAAAGCCAGGATGTAGGTGTTTTGCTTTTCTTTCTGGAAGAAAATGCACAATTTGTTTTACCTTTAACATTTAGGTTGTATTCAATTATACTGTGGAAACATGTTTGAGCTCACACAACTAATTCACAAAAGTTGTAGCTGTTTCTCTTATCCCACCTCGACTTCTGCTCTAAACTCAGGCCCGTCCTCTCCCCTCTGATAGCGTCCATAATATTTGGCCATGAGTTTCCAGCCCAGAAGATAGTAAAGATACATGACCTGGAAAAAAGAAATAAGAATTAACAAAACTACTGTAACAATGTGACCCAATGTGAACTGTCCAGGTCCATGTGAACGACTCTTCTAGGGTTGACAAGTTGTTATTTTCCTACCTGGGACCATCTCTTCTTGTGGCGGATGAGATCTTTATCCTTGAAGTGAACGGTGATAATGTTCCCATGAGGCATGGTGACCTCCAGGCGTCCTCCATACGGCGTCCTTATTATATTCTGTTTAGGGATTTGCTGATTCTTATTGAAGAACTCGTCGTGGATGTTTGTGAAGATGCTGATGACAGAGAATGAGAGAACATTTATAGTAATTTGTTCAAGGCCGATTTCTTAAAAACCTAACAATGAAATACACGGTAACTGAAGTAAACCATCTGTAAACATGGTTCTTACCCATAAACTTCTGTGAAGATCTCCACAAGGTTCAGTGCGTACTTGTTGAGGTGACGCCCCCGACTCTCTTTATCATCAGTGAACGCATCATCAAAGTAGATATGGGTTTCAAAGTTGAAATCAGTGTTCTTTTCATCTTCTGTCTTTGGTCTATACTGGTCCAGTCTGTAGTGTTAAAAGAGACATAAAGAGGAAATGTGAGGAAATCCACTGTGATGCAGTAAATGTTGCAGTTGTTAAAATCACACAGCTAAAACCGTCTAGGCCAAGAACACAAACTACGCTAAACTACAAACCTGTGACAGAAGAACATAAAGTAACTATCCTTTTTTGACCGTTCCTGTGTAATAACAATTTACCCATGAAAACTAACAGAGAAAGAGTCAGAGAATTGGATAGATGATCAATGCAACAAAAAACTCACCTGAATATTGAGATAATGATGTTCATCATCTCACTGTAGGTTTCGTGCCACATTGTCGCACACAGATACACCATCAACGTTTCGCATGCCCTGATGACAAGATTTGCACATTTGAGAAATACCATATTTTTAAGGAGAAGAGACAATGTAAGTCTAATGGAGTTGTGCCCATACACACACTTACTTCTTTTTCCTGTCTTTGGACAGGATATCGAATCGGGTGTTGAGGAGCAGGGACTGTTCGATAAATGCTCCTTCATACAGCCTCCTGGTGAACAGGTCTTGGGTCCTCTGGATGCGATCCACGTTTAGGTACCACAGATGGAGGGTGGCTAACAAAAGGCCGAGCCACCAGGATACTGCCGACCCTGAAGGAGGATCAACAAACACATTAGATTAAAACTTTGGAAAGTACTTTAATGTATATCGTATGATGAAGCTTTTTGAGTATCCAGAAGAATTCCGCATTAAACAACAAAACAGCAAAGTAAAGTTGTTCTACTTTTAAATCCAAAGAAATCATGATCCAAATTTTTAAATAGGGGAAGTTTGTCTTTAAAGAAATGGCTCCTGCATACACCTCGGCACTGGGGCCGACCAGTATAAAGATGTGGTATTAAGGGTGATATGAAGGTATGAAGGCATATAGGGTCTGGTGTCCAGAGGACAAACAGTTCTTTTTTAATATATGACAAAATGCAATGTTACTCATACAAGGCTTTACATTAATACCTGTCAATAATCCAATGTCAGCCATCTTGGACATGTCCAGGAAGCACAGAGTGTGTGTGACATCCAGAACCAGCTCTCGGAACACACTTTCATTCAGGCTTTGGTTTCTTCCATCCACAACTTGACTGCAGTAGCCTATGAAGTTGATTGAAGTCCCGTTCAAACTGGTTCTGTAGTCTTGATAGTAAACGATGACGGGGACGACGAACAGAACCATGACGGCCAGAGAGGCCAGGTACAAAGGCACGATGAAGCATCGCCGCAGGGCGTGCATCTTGCAGGCTACCAAAGAAAACCAGTGGCAGAGTGCAGATGAGATCAGCTGGACCCCGATGATGATGGCTATAATTTTTGTCTCACGGCTTGGAATCAGGGTCACGATTTTCCAGTCCATGTTGTCCAAGTGGACGTAGGCTCCGAGCACACAGGCCGTCACGGCGATCCTCAGCAGGCTGGTGAGGATGCGCACTACATTCTGGCACTTTGTCAAGTCTTTACAGAAGTTTTTGAGGAATACGGAGGAGCTGGTCTTGCTGATAAGTCTCAAATAGCTCTCCCACCAGTTCAAAGACACCAAGAAGGACGAACCAACAGCCAGACCCACCCAAATGATCATCTTGACATCAGTAGGATTCTTTGTGATGTATAGATAGAGGAACAGGGCGTAACCTAGCAGAATGAGGATGAAGGCAAAGATGGACGGCAGCAGGAAGCGGTTTCTTTCTTTGGCAGAGCATTGAGCTATCACCTGGAGGAGCGCAGAGAGGACGGCTACACCATTCAGAATTGCCACGTTGGTCACGATGTCTAAGTGTGGCATCGCCACCATGGTGAGAATTGCTACACCCGTAGCCACTAGGGACTCAAAGAAAAGGACCTGTAGAAGAAGCAGCAGATCATAATAGATTACAATGCAGTAACAAAATAAGACTCAGGATGCCTGCGAGGTTCTGTTTTCTGGCATCCAATGAAAGAAAGCTTGGAAATGTTAATTTGTCTCACCAGGGCTATAGTTGATTTTCTTGGCAGCTTTGAAGTCTTGTAGCATGACTTCCAAAAGCTTTTGAGCAGTAGAAAAACACTGGAAATGATGAGGGCGCAGCCGATACAAAGCAGAGCAACGGGTTTCATGTTGTCTGGGAGGACTTTTGTGCCTTTGTGGGACAAGGTAATGAGCAGTAGGAACGTAGTCTGGAACGGAGCCAAAACAAAATTAGCACTTAATTACAGTTATTACTGTTATATAAGACGCTCCAATGCCTGGGTGTCTCACTTAATGTCACCTTTCTGAGTTAGACAGAAACAAATCTATAATTTCCTAGTTATGGAATGAACCAAAATGTATTTGGGTGCCAGAATTAACTCAGATATCCCATGGGTAAATTGATCTGTCTTTGGAGCAGACACCTTATGCAAATCACAAATTTCTGCACTTCTAAAAAATGTATAAATAATAGCAAACCTTGCTACATAGCGCCAATCCAAACACAAACACTGCGACGATAGCCAGCGAGGCGATCTTTAGTAGTTTGATCATCTTCCATGGCGTCTGTTCATCCTTAATGATGGGAATCTCCCTGCAGATATCCCACGGCTTCCTGAATTAAGACAGCAAAATGTTAAAAGCAGGTAGTAGAAAGCTAGGTGGAAAACTAATTTGATAGGAAGTATAAATGCAATAAACATACAGTACGAACAATTTGCAATGCAATGCAATGTAAGGTAAAAAAATATATATATTAATTCAAACATTGTTAAATAATTCTTCAGAGAAGAAGTTAATAATAATAATAATAATTGATCATGGATAATTGTCAAAACTACTTGTCATTTTTTACTTACACAATAATGCGTTATAAATAATGCATTATTAAGATATGTACTGCTTGGTAAATAGAAAAAATCTGATGACGTATCAATTCACTTTTTCTGGTTTAAAACAGTGCATAGTTAATTTCCCCTGTTAAATTTACGTGAAAACATTACAGGCAAATATCAAATCTAAGTTAATGGCTTGCGGTTATATCATTGTTTTCAGTTCAAACAACCTTTTTCAGATTATTTTGAATGACACAAAATCAATAAACTGGAAGTAAATAAAAAGTTAATATTTAGACCGGCAGAGTACTTACTTTATGTTGCTTCTGTCTCTCTCCATCCTTTCTTCAGGTTGGTATTGTGAATGATGCTGTGAAGGTAGTGTGGGTGTGTTATATACTCATGCCATAAAGGGTTTGGTTGCCTTGTCATCAGGCCAGCCCATTTTTGTTTGTTCCTCATCCAGAACACAAATACCTCAATTAAAATGGAAGGACAGTTTGTATTTGAGCCTTAGTTACAAACCCTACATTAAAACAAATTGTACTGACTGCAGGTCAATCGCTGTTGTGTGATACCAATGTTTCTGTACCTGCTGTGTGTTGGGAGCACTGAAGGGTTTACTTAGGTAAAAGTAGCAATAACACAGTTGTATAACGATAGTTTTCCATAAAGACAGGTTTGGTAATGTAAAAACATTAGCAAGATTTGAAAGTAGCATCTCCTCCGGACTCCGTCTAACCCCTCTCCTTGCCCGGGGGCTCCAACACACACACACACACACACACACACACATGCCGGCTCAACGCACAAACCAGCGCAAAAGTGTAGCTTTGTGGTAGCGCTCTGGCTGATTATTAACCCCTTTCCTTGTCCTATTGTTTCATTTCCTTCTACATTTTTTCTCCCTAGATCTTCTTTGTATATAATTTGTGGCACTTTGAAATTTGTTTAAAGTGCAATACAAATAAAATGTATTATTGGTTATTGTTATTAGTAGTAGTTTTATTTGCCAATTTTCTAGAAATTCATTTAAAATGGAATCTAAATTTAAAAAAAACTGTCAGTACGTCCACTTGATACAAGCCTTACATGATCGTGCGTGCCCCCCAACCCCCACCCCTCGGCCACACAGCTGCTAGTAGCCAAGGAGGACAAGGAGGATTAAAAAAACCTGGTGGACTCTTCAGAAGAGGTCATTATCTTCACTCGTGCTTCTGGGTTTGAAAGTCATTGGACCCCACAATCTTCTGAACGTAGCCATACTGAGAAATCCAGAGAGCGTTGTGTCAAGCTGATAGTC
Source organism: Etheostoma cragini (assembly GCF_013103735.1). NCBI lineage: Eukaryota > Metazoa > Chordata > Actinopteri > Perciformes > Percidae > Etheostoma > Etheostoma cragini. The sequence continues at coordinate 21,894,671 of NC_048420.1, read as the reverse complement.
TTAATTAGCTTTGCAGCATCTCATTTGGCAACGGCTTGAACGTAACGGACGTTCGTTAACCCTTGTGTGTTGTTCCAATTTTTGTAACACAGCCAATGTTCCCGGGTCTGGTGGACCCAGCACACTATTAGGCTTTTAAATCAATTTGGACACAAGAACTTATGTCAATACACTTAACTGAGGTTTACTCTAGCTTGATTACCAATAATATATACATAATTTATGGTTCATATTTTCCATTTACCCCTGTGAGATCACATTTATGATCATGTATTCATTTTCATTTTTGTGAGAAAACAAGGACATTTAACTATGGAAAAAGGCTTTTGCTCATTATTGGTGCTTAGTTCTTAGAATTGAATCAGAACAGGTGAAAGTGCTTGAAATGTGAACTTGTGTGGGAATTGCAGGTGAAGAAATACAACACAGTGTCATGGGGGGGGGGGTGTATCGTGTGCAGTTCTTAAAAATAAGCTATTTTTTATGTTCTTTATAGAAAATGAGCCAAGGCCAATGAATTTGAGTTAATAAAAAGCATTAATCATCTGTCTGGAATGAGGATTCTATATATAACCTCTAAAACAAAAACAAGGTCTTTATCAACATTTTTAGCATTTTATTTTTCTATGAATGATTGATAACTGATCTAAAATGTGAAACTTGTTTATATCCTTAACAGATAAGTTGTCTTACGGAATGAAAATAAACTCAGTTGTTTCCTTTAGCTAGTTTCCTTTAGCAGTAGGAGTATTCAATTCAATTTTATTTATAGTATCAAATCATGACAAGAGTAATGTATTGCAAGATACTTTACAGATAGAGTAGGTCTAGACCAGACTCTATTATTTACAAATACCCAACAATTCCAATAATTCCACTTACTGTCTTTCCAAAAGGAAGTCAGTTCATTAACTGCCGCACTATTGTACAATGTATGAGAACATCTGACATTACCAGAAAACAACATATTGGCCAATTCAACTCCTTTTGCAAATGTGCAAATGTGTACGGTGTGTTGCTGCTATGTGATTTGTATAATATTTGCAAGACAAAATACACACACATTATACAGTGTATTGCAATGTATAGCTTACTGCCTAAGCTGACTTAAGCTATTGGAGCTTACTGACCAGATGACTTGGTGGTGGCGAGGTGGTTATGACACATGCCCTTTGTGTGGGAGACCCGGGTTAAATTCTTACGGCGATACCTCAACCAATGTCTTCCCCATGAAATCAGGTAACCCCTAGCAATGGCCCAGGGGATGTGGACTGGGGTTCCTGCTGTAGTACATCAACCCTGACAAAGGCATTTAACCCCATTATGATTTTTTTTTAATGCCGTACGTTTTTTGGTTGTGCGTATCTTCTGCAGACTTTCAGCTATTAAAACCATTCAACTTTTAAAATCTATCTTTTACTGATTTAAGCTATTCCACCAGGTTAGCTTTAATCATTCAGCTATTTTGCATTCTCACGCATTTTTTGCAGGAAAGGCATTTTCTTGTTATTATATGGCCTAGGCTATTGGTGAAGTACATGATCACTTTAAAGGGGGGGATACATTTAGTCCCCACCAGGGATTAAGAATAATTGATAATTCAGCAGAGGCAGGGATGTTCAGACGACAAAGAGGGAAATCCCACACATCCCCCATTTTCAAAAATAAGACGAAAAAGTGACTTAAAAAAAAGAAATTGTTGGGCCTTTGTAAGATAGGACGGCTGAAGACATGAACGTGGGAGAGAGAGCTACACAGTAGGCATGCTGAAGCAGGTGTGCCACCTAGGTGCTCCACTGACGTAGACTTTTAGATAGAACAGATGGTTTGATATCAAAGTTTCCTTAAGATGTGCCCTGGGGAAATCAACTGCTGCTGTCGTATCAAATGTCAAAAAACTACAAACTGCTGTCTGTCATAGCAATGTAATCACAAAGATACACATGTACCTGTTATTCATCCAACCACAAAATCAGGATCACAAAACTTACAGGACAGAATACAGACAGAGACTCCTACCATTTTAGTTAGATGAACTAAATTACACAAACATATGTGGAAAGGGGTGCTCATATATTTATGTGTTATGTATATTTAATTGAAAATTTGCTTTTAAAACTGTAGGTGTGCATTTTCTTTGAAAAAAGTGGGTGTAGTGGAGAAAAGGAGCGTTTTGGATCCAGTGTTTTGGACCTTAATCCACCAAAATCTTGGCCTCTGCTGCTACCTTTTTATCATCTACCTCTTGTTAGTTGAAGCTCAGAACTTAAAAAACGTAATCTCTTAGTAAATCTAAGAGGAGATGCCTTTGACTCAGTTGCAAGACGTTTTGTTGGTAGATAAGAAAGGAACAAGGAAGAAGGAAATGAAAGAAATATTTGCAGCAGGGGAATATCCTTTAATGTTTCTAAAGTAAGATCAATCACCCATGTCAAAACATTTCGTCTGCGCCTTCCTCTTTTTTCCCCTTGTTTCACCCCACTTTTGGGTGGTGTTGGTATCAGCCACATTCCAAATGCCTTGAGTATACTGTACTTTAAAAGACTGCAGTGTGTAATACCAACATGCCCAAATATGTACTGATAGTGAAGATTTATTTGCATTGCATGGGACTGGTGTGCATGATTTGGATCTCTGCCCCTGTGGCAAAAAAATACAAAGAGTTTTTTTGTGTTTAGCTGTAACACATCTGAAAGAAAGTGGATGTGCAGTATGTTACTGAGTGCCTCTAATCTGTGTCAGTTTTAAAGAGAAACATGTTGAAGTATTGTAGTTATCTTGGACCAAAGTCGTTCTGAGAACAGACATGACTGAACCTCACTCACACAAACTCAAACCACAGATTTCTGCTGTAGAAACCTGATTCGCTATCAGGGTCTCAGGTAACACTGAGGTCATGTCAGTATTTCTTAGTGGGAATCTGGGGATTTTAGCAACGTAACAACTGCACACAAATCACATTTTTCCGGGGGGGGGGGGGATTAGTTACGATATTTTTGAGATTCAGTATATTTAATGTGATCAATTTTTGGCTAAGGCACATATCTTCAACAGGTTTGGAACCCCTAAGGGGTCCTAAGAGTCCCTGCAGGGTAGCCTCCAAAGTACTGTCAATTTCTTTCTTTTTTTGTGATGAAATATTTTTAATTGTTATACAATTAACAAATAATACACTGAAACATAAGAACGTATCTCAGGACCAAAAAAAAAAAAAAAACACTTAAACTTTTAAACTATGCAAGAAACCTCCCCCGGGTGCACTGAGAAGCATCCTCGGTGATGAGACATGTGGTCATCGGGGGTTCCAGGTCTTGCAACATCAGACACCCTCTCCCATGCGAACCAGCCAGGGTTGATCAGGCCCTGACTTCAGCCTTTTTCAACTTTCTCCGCCTTGGCCGCTCCTGTGAAGCCCAACTGGTTGAGGACTTTGCACAGTGGGCACCCTGCAAAGCCTCTACAGACGACTTCTATAGGCTCATAGAAAGTCTTACGGAACTTATAGAAAGTCCATAAGCTTCTGGTACTGTGCGAGTTACCCACTTTGGCTTTGTCTACACTGTCTTCCCAGGGTCAGTTTAGGTTAGATCAGTTGTTTGGAAGCCTCGGAGGTGGTGATCATATGTGGACGGAGTGATGTAATGTGTTGTGGAAATCTTAGCTGCTTTCCCAGGTCAGCCTGCAGCTGCCAGTTATAGGCTGTGTAGAGGAGACCTGTTGATGGAGTGCTTGGTCTTGGCTAGGTTTTCTCTCCGGCTTTGACAAAGGAGATTGCCTTCCACGGAGCATGGTGGTGTTTGCTTGTGCTGATGGCACCGTCTCAGTGATTGCTTTTAGCACCTGGTCATGGCGCCAAAGATAGCGGCCATCTGCGAAGGCCTTGGGGCAGCCACTGAGGAGATGTTCTAGAGAAATCTAGATTTGGCACAAACGTCTACTTGAACTCAGAGATCAACTGAATAGATTTTGGTGGTTAAAGGATACGGTCACAGTGATCTCACAAAACATCTTTCTGACCATAACTCCAGAATTCAAAAGATAATTATGACACAATTTAATAAAGGACAAAATCAGTACCTGACCTGAATTTAGCAGTTGCATTGTATAATAATCAGTACATGTGTCTTGGATATATTTATATCTATACACATATCTCGGCAATATTTCACTTCAAATGTATTTGTGTATGTATTTAATTACATAACACACATTCAGGGATGGACATTAACTTTTCAAAAGTTGCAGTGCAGCATTTTCACTTGCCACTATTTTGTGGGAAGTTATGTTTTATTTCATTAAAGTTTATGGTTGTGTTATTCTGTTTAATGATTGTTAATAATTCCTATAATTACATTTATACAGTTTACACAAATGCCTTTGTGTTTGCTAATCTTTCATTGATAGCTCATTGTATTCTAGTTATTATTGTTAGCCATTAATATCGATCTATGCATGCTATTTTTAGATGGCCGTTTAGCTAAGGTTTGCCTTTGCTGTTGGTCTGTATCCTTTCGAAACAGTCTGTATTGCTGTGCTTTGTTGTTACAGAACCACACACACAGAAACACAAGCCTATTTCTTAAGATAAACTTTCTAAACCGCAGCCCTGGGGCCTCGTGAGTTAACGTTGCGTATGCATGAAAAGCATGCATATGCTGGTTTTAATGGCCACTTTGTGATGTATAAATAATTAACTATAGCCTACGTGAAAACGTGCGGGCCATCCGCAAAGTCTTTTCTGGCTCTGTAACTTGGAGAAATCTATTTGAAAAATGCCGAAAATCACCAATCATTATTACATAACGTGTCCACTTCACTTTCTGGCATTTGTCGGTGACGTTGTCTATGAACATTTTAAATGTATTCATAAATTAAATTTATGTGGCTTATATTTTAAATCTTTCACACTAATAATAACTGTTTAATTTGCTGGCTACTTAACTTCTGTGAGTTAAGGAAATGAATGAAAAATCCATTTAGAAAATACTTTCAGTCATTCTCTGTATTTCCCACGGATGAAATATCTTACTCACTGTGCAACAAAAAAGATCGGCACAGACAAATGCAATCTGGGAGTCTGTAGTTGCAGGACGCGGGACGCACGGATCCATCTCCCCAAGAACAAAACCTGTTTCGGGTGGGTAAACTCATTGGATGTGTAATTGATCCCGTGGATGATTTGCAGGCTATGAGAGTGAAGGTGTATCTTGACTGTCTTGATTCTGCACACATCTGTTATATTTCATTATTTCATCCATGCGTGGCGCAGCGGATCCCTGCGCAATGTCACCTGCCCTCTCCACTGATTCGGGTCTCCCTCGCGCTGGACTCAGTTTCACTGAGCTGAAAATAAATGGCATTACATCAGTGAGATCAAACTGCTTATTGTGCGTAATTTGGACTGACACTGAGACGCATGTTGTTCTGTATCTGGTGGGGCGCTGCCACTATTGGTTTGAGTTCCACTTTGACTTAAATTAGACTTCTATTTTTTATTTCTGCCATGGTTCTATGCATTCACTGCCGGTCAACATTTGCCACTCTGGGCATTTTGTTTTATTGCTTATTCGAGATAATAATCCTCCAAACAGAATAATTCTTCTCGCCTCCACCTCTGTGATCAGCACCTCCAACGTCACAAGAATTTTTTTTTTCCGTCTGCAGCGGGATAACTTGTTGTGAGTGGACAAACAATGACATCCGGGGCGCATTAGTAGTCATTTCCATATTAATTTATGGGAGGAGGCAAGGCGGGGTCAGTGCTCGTTCATGTGCGCTCACGTTGATTGTGTAATCAACGTGATGAAGGAAAGGTGTGCATGACCTGGCGCACGGACGGTTTCATACATGTGACTATTTCTTTTCCTTGGTACTCTTCAAGTTTTGGCCGTACGCCATATTTTCTGGTATGAAAGCTGCGCAATCTTTAACACCTGAGACCCCAGGACACTGCATCTCTTTTCTCCCACACTCTCAGATGAACTTTGAAATAGTGTTAAGACCCCACTCAGAGGTGATTCGTTTCCACACCTAGTGAACCATATTTACACATTTTCACGCACAATGATTGAGACACAGACACCGAGAGTAGGCGTAGGATTCCTTTTGCATAAGGTGTGCAGGGGCGTGTAAATTTAATTGGAAGTGGTTTGCAGCAAAGGCCACAGGCAAAGGCGTAGCTACCACAAACGGAAGTGGGGGACACCACAAATTAACAAGGACCTTTTCAGAGGTGGCGTAAGATAAGGGTAATTAAAAAATTTGAAGTATCAGAATACTGAATACTGGTCCATTTGATAAAGTGTCTATATTTGATATCCTAAAGTTCAAAGGTTAACTTTACTGTGACATCATATTGTTTCTGACCCTTGACGCCATAACTCAGGAACAGAAGGGGAGGCATGTGGTAGGACATTCACTTGCTGACACTATTAGGCTGCGTTCAGAAAGCTTGAGTTGGCCGTGGGACATTTCTGCAAAAACGCAGATCTTCCCATACATTTGGAATGGGGTTGTGCGTTTAGGCTGCGGCAGGACGTGCCGCAGAGGAGACAAGCAAAAAAAAAATGCAGCGGGCTTGAGGCAAAAGGTTGAGACCGACTCAGCTTTTGGAAAAACACAACACCATGTCATGCTACGGTGGCCAATCGTGTAACCAGAGATCAGACGTGTTGGTGTGATTTGACCAGGTCTGAGGGTGGTGGTGGGGGGGGGGGGTTAAAGAACGCAATAGGGAGTCCCACAAATGGGCCACAACCCTGCAGTAAATTGCCAGATCGATTTTGGTGTGTATGCACACACAGAACTTGATGAGTCACTTAATTGAACAAAGCATTGTACATTGTCATTGTTAAAGATGACTAACACGGTAAGCACCCATTATTTCAAGATGTATTTCAAGTTCTGTCTCATTATTGAGTTCTTTGTTTTTTTACCTCTGACACACTACATTATTTGTACGGTATGCAAATAACCTGTAACCATGCCTCAGCGATACAAGAAAGACAAACTGCAACACACTGCTTAATCACTCCATGCACCTGCAGCTTTTAATGTCTGATTGGTTGCTTTCAGTTACTGTATGAATTAATTAAACTTTTTTTTCTCAGGTTTTCATGTATTTTCCAATATGCATACCAAACGTCTACTGTGTATCTCAAACTTACAAGTCCACACTATTTGTGAACTTGCATTTAAACGTTCCGTAAAAAATGAAATCGTGGCAAACTTTCTTTTATTCATTTTAACAGTTTTTACCGGTATGTACTGTACATTACAAAGTAAATGGACTACTGGCTGTTTTTATAGATGTAGTGTGTAGATAGTTTCGCATTGCTCTGGCTAGTCCACACAGCATTGGATGGGAAGGAAAGCGTGCTTTGGTTCATTGGCATTTCTTTAAACCAATCACAATCTTCTGCGCTGGACACAATAGCTGTGCCTCTGCAAAACTCTTGTTTTGGTGGAACATGTGTATTTTCCACAGTTAGGTTAGTCAACAGAAACTCTAGCTAGCTGACTTAATTTATTAACAGGTTTCGTGAATGTTTTGGTTGACTTTTGGGATTTAGTATCTCTGTCCTTTTCACAGAACCACTGAACTTTTTCCATGATTTGTCCTCGGCCTCAACCAAGTAATTTTACAGTAGTTGTCTAAATTCAACCAAACCATGAAGATATATAAAAGAAAATAAATAAAGAAAGAAAGAAAGCAGGTCCAGACTGTACTCTGATGTTATTTACAGAAACCCAACAATTCCCACCAAGCGCAAGCACTAGGCGACAGAGGCAAGGAAAAACTTCCTTTTAAGAGGCAGAAACCTCGAGCAGAACCATCTGAGGTCATCTACCTTGACCGGTTGGGTGTGAGAGAAAGAGACCTAGAGAGAGAGAGAGACACAGACAGACAGAGAGAGACATGAGAATTGTAGCAGAGGGTGTCGAGCAGGAACATGGAGGCAGAAGCTGACTCCAACCACAGATCCAGAGCCAGAAACACATGCAGGAAGCAATAGGAGGTGAGAGGAGAGGGGCGAGAGAGACTACTGGGGCGAGAGAGCACAAGACTCCGGGAAAGGGAAGAAGTCGAGTTGGTAACATGCAATACATGTTCAGGTATGATGAGCTGTTGATAAGAAAACAAGCCACAGAGAATGTAAGCACCATTGTTGACTTGAAATTAATTTTATGGTAATTAAGTAGTATGTCAATTTAAAAGTATGTAATTCTTTAAAATAATGCTTTGGACATTTGGTTTTTTAAGAGTTGGAGTTTCTTGCATTCTGTATATTATGTAATAAAAGTACAGTCACAACACTGTTCAGCGTTAGCAAAGCAAACAGAGACTCATATGTAGTAGTTGTTCATTAAGTAGTGACGAGATAACCCATTAGGTATCCAATTAATGACTCCTCCTTTGTGTGATTGTCCTAATTGCAGGTTTTTTGTACAGATGTAAACGAGTAGAAACAAAGACGTACATCATGGAAAACCACGCACAAACATGAACTGACTGAACCACAATTTATTTTTAAACCTTGTTGACGTAATGTTTTATTTTTGGAGTTAAGCTTCGGCCTTAAACCAGATAGCAACCTTCAAATTAAACTCAAATTAGAATACTATTAAACTAGAGACCATTTTGTGATGGGATTACACCAGCTGTGACACCAAAACGGGCCCCGTCCTTACCTCCCACCCCCCTTCTTCTAGCACCCTTGCTTGGATCACACCTATATTCCAGCCCAGTTTCACGGCAGTTTGTGAAATAGTGACGTTATTTAATCTATTGATTCGTGTACAGGGACACAATTTTCATTTTTTTGTTTTTTTTTTGTGGTGGTGAGCAATGAATGTTAAACTAATGTATTTTAATGGGAAGCATCTTTCGTGATAACAACACCATTACTGTAGCGAGCGGTACTGAAAAGCCTGCAGAAAATCTGCTTAAGGAGGGTGGTTGGGGTGGTGGATGTGTCAAACAACAGAGGACATTGACCCCTAGTCCAGGGTTTGCCGTTGTTGTCAACGTCTACAGCATGTGGCCTTGCTTTTCCCCATTGTTGCGTCTTCTAGAGCCCGCAGATTGTGTACTGTTCCCGGGGCCGTTGTTGCCCCCCAGAGCAGGCTGCCATAGCCTAGTCTCATGGCCGTTTGTCAAAAGGTCACCAATATCATCAATAGATCAAAATACAGTGACCATTTTGCAAACTGCCGTGAGACTGGGTTGCAGCCTATTCAAACTCAAGCTTTGTTTGGATCTCCACACCCGTAAATATTTGTGACTGCATTTTCCACTAATGGAACACTATTGTGGCGTAATCTGGCCGCAGATGGACGCCAAAGTACTCAGAACAGCCTCTTCATTCCTGCTGCAGTGGTGGACAGTACCATATTTTGCCATGGTGACACACACACACACACACACACACACACACACACACACACACACACACACACACACACACACACACACACACAAACAACACCAGTGTCGTTGTCATGGCTTTGCTTGTGTGTTTGCGTGCCTGCGTGTGTAAAAGCTTTTACTGAATGTGATATTACTTTGCACAGCAAGTAAATATTTACTGCATCTTAACTATAGAAAAATTGCAAAAAAACGTGTTAAAGTCCGCCACCGCTGGCAATCTTTAATAAAAAAATCCTATTTTGCACGGCTACATGTAAATGGGAATATAAGAGAAATATTCAGTTTCATTAGCCATGTAAACAGTTTAGTCGGAATATTATCTTTTAGGAATAAGGCCAAAAAATGGAATATTATGCATTTAAACGTAGTCAGTGATACTGAAACTGAGTTTTTGCCTCCGCCCTGTGATTCATGTGAGCAGGGTTCAAAATTAGCATAATTTACCAGCCAATGTGTAATGCTGCTAAACTTTAAACATCCACTAGCCTGGCCTCTCGGAGGATTCCCACCTTGTTCATCACCTGTTGATACTGAGTTAATTGGCTCATTGTTGGTGAAAGGTTAAAACACTCAACCCTGAGGTTGAGTGACTGTGGCACCCACCGGATGACTTAGCTCAAACATTTGTCCAACCTAAATTAATCTGGCAATTAATTTAAAAAAAGAAATCAGATTTAAACATTGAGTTATTTAAACATTGAGTTTTTTTATACATCAATGTAAACAAGGTGCCAGCTGCATCATTTGCACACAGCAAACAATTACCAAGGGTGCTCCAACATGTAAATTTACTTCAACTTTCAACTTTCAACTTTATTTTATTACTGTCATTCCATATGTACAAAGTGCATACAGAACGAAATTGCGTTGCATACAGCTTATAAAACATTGCAATAACATTCCAGGTGAGATGGAACCCATCTCCGGATTTTTATTAAATTTAGAGTGGTTAGTTTCAATCTTAACAGTTAAAGGATGCGTATATGTCCAGAAGTCTACCAAGTTTGGGCAAGGCGGACCATGATCGGATCCTGTTCTGTCCCAAATATATCCCACTTATAAAGAGGGACAAAAAGGAAACGATCACGGTTAAAAAGATGACGAAAGACACGATTGAAAGACTGAAAGACGCGTTTGAAAATACGGACTGGGCAGTCTTTGAAAATAGTGCCAAGGACATAAATGAACTTACTGAGTCCGTATGTGTGTATATTCATTTTTGCAACAATGTGGTTGTTTAGGAAAAGAGGTTTACGACATATGCAAATTGTAAACCCTGGATGAATGCTGAAATGAAAAGGTTAATTAATACACTGAAAAAGATCCAGAAAGAACTTAAAAGGGAAATAAATAAAGAGAAATATCGGTATAAATGCAAAATAGAAAATTTTTTTAAAGTGAATGATATGAAGAAAGTCTGGGAAGGAATGCGGTTAGCGAGTGCATTGCAGGGAAAGGGAAGGTGAATACTTTCCAGTTAAATGGCACAAGGGAATATGCTAATAACCTAAATCATTTTTACAATAGATTTGACAAAATAGACTTTTCTGAGGAAAGACAAAGACTTAAGAAAATGATTGGGAGCACAGATGATGCTGACTATAAACAAACACTAAGTCCGGAGGTATGTGGTATGTTCATGAGGCTGAACGCTACCAAAGCAGCAGGTCCAGATAGACTGTCTCCAAAAGTATTTTTAATTATTGTTTCTCTCATAAAGTGTCACGTGACTTATGGAAACAATCTTGCATTATACCAGTACCTAAAAATCCAAGTATACCAGTACTCCAATCCAAGACCAGTGGCTCTAACCTCCATAGCTATGAAGGTATGCGAGAAAATCATGTCTGAAGCCCCATGTGGAGCAGTATCTTGACCCCTGCCAATTTGCTTATCAAACAGGAAGGGGGGCACAGGAGGCTATCGTCTGTAATGACGGGTATGAGCACTGCAATTTCCATTTTTTTGGATTAAATAAACTTGACTTGAAATGAGGCTAAACTGCATCTCTGGCAACTCTGAGAATTACCACCTTGTTAACCACCAGTTGCTAGTGTTAAAGTATTAAAATCACTACGTGACATTCCGATGATAGTGGAAGTACACGTTATGTATTATCTGCTTTGTTTGACCTCATTATGGTGGAACAAGACAAATACTTGGCAAAAATCTTAAGACAAAGACAACAAGCTGAGCAATTAGGCCTAATTGGTGTGAAACACGCAAGTCCCAAAGAGGAATGAAGTTAGGTGGATAGGGTTACATAAAGTACACCAAAGACAGATGACTGATGATAGATGGAGAAAATAGACCGAACACTGCAATCACATTAACAAAAAAAAAAAGGTGTATTAACAGATGTATGACAGGAATCGTCCATAGAACGTGATGTATGGTTGTACACTTGTTTTCAGACGTTAATTAACTGAACAGCTTTGCAAGAGAGAATTTGTAGGAAGCCAAAAACAAACCTACCATTTCTAGAGTGCTTTCATGTAAAGAACTCGTGGAAATGTTTTTTTTTATTTTATTCTTTTCATGTATCAGGCCCAACAGTACACATTCTGTGTTTTAAGTGTAGCTACACACAAAATTTATCTTTTTTACTCACGGGTCAAAGTCCAGGTAATGAGCTGCCAGAAATTCTTCTGTTATTTTACGGGTTTATGTCTTATTTTTGTTGCCATTCTTTTGGTCCTTGGGGGGGGGGGGGGGGGGGGGGGG